>NW_021705766.1:0-69444 GCF_003719475.1 Trypanosoma rangeli
CCCCTACACTCACCCAGATCCCCTTTTATTTGTGTATGTGTCTGTGTCTGTGTGAAGAAGAGACACCGCTCCCGGATGTATCTTTTCCTCAAGAACGGTGTACAGACGATAGATCAAAGGGCAAGAGGCACAAAGCAACCAATCTGGCAATAAATAACACAGCCATCTGCATACATTACATCACATGCATTCATGCTCATTTACCAGATACATTTTTATTTTATTTTATTGTCTTCCGTTTAAGGAAAAAAAAACAAGGAATGAAATATGACAAATAATACGGGGAATCGCCCCCCACTACAGCTTGCTTAATGCAACACGCATCGCGCGCGCGACGGAGTGAGCGGAACGCCAAGAGACACACGCATACATACACCGAGACCGACAGGCAAAAACGCCAGCAGATATATATATATACCAGGCGAAACATGGAGTTATTCCCCGCCAAACACCAAATGGGGCATAAAGAGAGAAAACCAAAGCGGGTTCGCCTGGATGGCACCTTATCCCCCTTTCCCAAAGAGTGAAAGGACGGCATAGTGTAAGATGTCAGTTTGGTCCATTGCACCCAAAGTGTTCCCTCGAAGTAAATTTATCCCATGCACTCACACACAACACACACACACGAAAAAAAAAAAAAAACAACAACACAACACATATGACAACCGAGCTCCAATTTTGAGCTCACAAAGCGGCAGTCGGTAGGACCGCGCAACCACCAGTCACCTCCCTCCGCGTGGAGAGCATTAGTAGTAACAGTAGAGGGTTAGGGTGAGACTCCAAAAACAAACAACTGCTCTCCCGCTACGTCCCACTACGGTTCCGTAAGGAACACATGGAGTAATACATAAAACGGGTCAGTTCAACCAGCCGTGCAATCATCCGCGTCGTCCCAACTTGTCACACTTGCTTTCCAGAAACCTCTAAAAAAAAAAAACTCACACAACAAAAAAAAAGGGGGAGGGGAAAAAAGAGGACACACAGAGAAGGAAATTGAATGAGTTCGCTTTGTCCTTTTGACTCTCATTAAGCCTGAACTTCTTAGGTTCATTTTTTTTTTCCTTTTCCTTTCCCCCCTTCTCTCTCTCTCTTTTTTTTTTCTTTGCGTGCGTGGATAGATTATTAATCCTAGGATATATTTTCTGTGCCTTGATGTAAAAGGCTGATGAGCCCCTTCTCCTGCCCCGTGCGACGCAGCCACTCCATGAACATTGTGTGCACTCTCCCACGCAACTTCTCTGCCAGGTCCTTTCGCCCCTCCGACTCCAGTCGCTGGTATGTCTCCTGTAATTGCGTCGATGTGTCTTGAAACCGCTGCACACGTCTTTCCAGTGCCTCAGCGTAGAGGCGAGGTAGCGGACAGGGGTTTGTGCGGGTCGTGATCACAGCGCTTGGGTGGGGTGCAACAGGGAAACATATTGGCGTAAAGTCATCTGGAGGAAGAACATAGTGTGGTGTCGGAAGGCCAACATTCCAGAGGTTAAGCTTCGGATTGATGCCAGAGCTTGCCAGGTGCTCCTCTAATGTGGAGTAGTGCGAGTTGTACGGTGCAAAGCGAACATTCTTTAACGTACTATCCCCATTATGCACAGAAATAACAGGTGGGGTATTCGTGCAAACAAAAATTGTCACATTCTTGCAATGACTAACTACTATGGCAGCGCATAAAGCTGATATGTTGCAGTTCTCACAGCGATCTACACATAGTACACCGCTCACTGGTCCAATGGCAACAGTGCAGTTAACAAGTTGAGAAAGACGTGTATGTGGCAGATCCGACGTAATGTAGAGACTGGATTGTGAGCACTTTTCTATTGTGTAGTTTGAAGAAACCATTAATTTTGCGGCGTTCGTCGACATCACTGGGCATGGTGGAATGTAGATGGTTCCGCGTAGTCCTCGCACTAAAAGGTTATTACTAAACGGTGAACCCGTCGTCGTAGCGGCGAGCTCGCTGGGAAGCATAATTCTGGGGCGTATAAACTGCGACAGGATTGTAATGTCAATTGTTCTTTCAGAGCGCGGCCACAAAAAGCCAATGCTCGTCCCAAATGGAAGCTCAACTCCATTGACAAACTCACGTAGAAGAATTTTTAACTCTTGCGCATCTGCTACGGTAAGACGCCCTGGACGTGTAACAGCCACTGCCGTGATGTAATCGTGAAGGTGCTGTCGCACGCTGCTCATGATAAGCTCTTGGCTAATGTCTCCAAGCATGGCTTGCGGTGGGTGCTCCAGCAGCAGCTGTGCAAAGAGAAAGATGGTGAGCGCTGGTAGACTCACCTGTCGAGAGGAAGAGGCGGAGGGCCAACGGGTCTCATCCAAAGATCCTCCCATTTTCTTAAGGAGCGCCCGATTACCCTCCTGACGGTACTCGGCCACGGACTTGACGTGTGCCGCATTTCCGTTCGCTTGCACCGCCAACGGTGTTTGCACAAAGCTACCCGTGAGGGCATACACCACGTCAAAGATGGAGTACGCAACGACCTCTCGCAGGCCAATAACATTAACGGCAATGTCCCGCCACAACGCAAGCGAAATGGCAGAGCAGTTCGGAGATTCTTGCCGTATCTTCATAATAGCTGAAGTAGTGAGGCCACTGGGGGCATCAAGCATAATCCCACAGTTCATAAACAGTACCGGGTTGACGCAAAACACCACTTGGTTCGTGCTAAGAAGCGATGAGGCGGGAGATGCATCCACATGGCGGCCATCGCCCTCTCTGTAGTATGAAGTACCAGCGTGCATGCCTGACATGACCTTTCCTCACCGTCCGGTTCCACGTGTGTGCTTCCCACACTACGTCCCGCACACACAGACAGAAAAGAAAAAGAAAAACAGCAAACAAATAACAAAGAATTTGCCAAGAATGACTCCAACGCGCGGGTCAGATGAGTAATCCAACGGAAAGGAAATCAAACACCATCCTGCAATCCAAAACCAAAAAAAAAAAGGTGAAAAGAAGCAAAGAACCTTATTCTCACGGCAAAACCCATCAAAGTACTGAGCACACAAACTTAAATTATTCTCTGTCATTGTTTCTTTGCCGTTTTGCAGTGTACACGGCAAGAAGTGCAACAAGTAATGTGACCCTTTTTTAAGTGACAGCTGGAGTAGCAGTTTTTTTTTTTTTTTGTAAGCGTCTTTGAAGGCCCAGTTCAGCAGATTGTATTCTGCGCTCGGTTCTCCCACACCAGAATATCGCATGTGAAGTTTTGGACATGAACAACGCATGACGTGGAAGCACGTCGCGATGTGCGGCTGCCTCTACTCACTGTCGCTGTGAAGAGTAAAACAAATACAGAAAGTGAACACAAAAGTAATAAACAAAAAGCAAAAGGCAACTCGTGTCAATTGTATTTCCTTCTCATCATTATTCATTCCTTACTGAGAGCACGGAGGAACCCTGTAATGGTCTTTCCGCGGCAAGAGGAAAGCTCATCGAGGCAAAAGAACTTCGATCCACCCCACTGGCACCGTCACTGTCCGCTTTCTCAGGCACCAGCTCTTGTTGGCCCATGAGGGGCTGCCAGTTGCCAGTCGCATGCTGCGACTCCGTCGGCTGTTTAAACTGTACGGCATATGGATCCTCATAAAAGTACGCCGGCCCAAGTCCAGCGAAGGTATAGTGATGCGGCGAAACCACCGGCAAATGGCGCGTGGCGTCGGGGTACATTGGCGCGGGCATTACGTACATAGGGGCGTCCAAAACGGAACCAAATGTTAGCTGAGGGGATTGCACAGGCATGTTTACCATTCCCTGCTGCTGTTGCAGAGTTGGCTGGGCAGCAGCGCTCGGTTTAAAACAGCGACGGCAACAGCAGCAAAAACAAGCAATGATGATGACAACTATAGGAATAAGTACAAGAACAGCAAGAGACCAAACAGGAAGCCTGGAACCCAAAGAGCTAATAGCTTTGCCTGACAGACCCCTTTCAGGGGGATATCGGACAAACGGGTCAGTAAAATTGCACCATATAAAAAACGGGGCGAGAGCATCTTGCTGCGTGTCGCTGATCCATCCGGCTTCACATGTGCATGTTTCGTTCTCCCCATTCCACTTGCCATGTACACAGATATTAGTAGTTTCACGCATGAGGTCAACGCATATAGTGATGCTGTTGTCAGGTGTTGAAGCGCAGCCTGGTGCCCACAAGAATATCTGTCTCCCACCACCGACCTCCACCTGTTCCCTTTGCGAGGCCTCTCTCGCCACTGCAACTCCGCAGTAATCTTCTCTGGCAGCAGCCTCACTTCGCACTCGCTGACACCTGTAACCCCTTGCTTTACTTAGGTAGCGTCACATCAGCAAAACTCAGCACAAAACATGAGAAGCGGCGCTCAAATACCCACAGAAGGAAAACATAAAAAGTAATAATACCACGTCGACCAGAAATCCTCTTAATTGCAAAAACAAATAAACAAATAAATAAACCAGCAAACAAACAAATAGTGTAGAAGCAAAATCTAGAGGTAAAAGCTTCTTCAATCTTTATCTTCCTCATATATTTTTTTTTTTATATGCTTCTTTTATTTGACTGCCTACAAACCAACTTACCTTTCAATCCTTCATTTTCTTTTGTGCCACATTCCAGTCCCATCATTATTACGATCGTTATTATTCTTTTTCGTCTTGAGAGACATTTGCTTTTGTTTTATCGTTATCTTCCTTTGAAAATCACACGTCTACACACACACACACACACATACACACGTACCACATTCACTTCACTTTTAGCCCGCTGCACATAACCCACGGTGGAGAAAGCTGTATACTGCAAATACGCACAAGATACGTGTAAATTACAAAGCGAGAGGTTATCACCTCCATTTTGCCCATGTTGTAGTTTTTATTGTTGTTCTCTGTGTTTCTTTGTTTTGTTTTCCTAGTATTATTGACCTTATTTTCAGAGCTTAAATCCAAGCTGCACCACCTGAATCTCCGTGTCTGAGAGCGTTGCCGACTCCCCCTCAAGCACTCGCCACCAATCGTACAGGTAGAGCTGCAGTGGCTGAAGCTTTGCGGCATCCTCTAGTCGCTCGTCCTCGGCAGCCCCCGTCTTGTAAAAGATATATTGACAGTATCTATCAATAAACTCAAAGCGAGGGTGGTACGTTGTAATGCGTTGAGTGTCGTCAAATTTGAAGTAGCGTCGCGGCTTGCCCTCTGGTGTTCGCCGGAAGGAAGCGTCCGGCACCATGCCCTGTTCAAGATGGCCCACACGCTCCAGTTTCCACTCCACGTTAAAATCAACCGACTCACCAGGTGCAACTGTGGTCTTCTGCGGCTCGCCCTCATCGTAGCCGCCACGTTCTTTCATGCGATGCCATGCATGATTTCGGTATAACTCGAGTGCTGTGTCACGGAAGTAGCCGGGCTTTGTCTGAGAGGCATAATATTGATACCGTTCTGGGTTACCAGGGTAGGACACAACATAGCCAAGAAAAACGGAAGGACCCGGGTTACGAGTCACAAGGCGACTGAGGAACTGAGATTGAAGGAGACCATCTCCCCAGTGCTCTGTATTCCCAAAGTGACCAACGTATGTCTGGATCGTGATACCAAACACATCAAGTTCGGCGTGGATCAAACAAGAGAGTTCACCCTGAGGAGAGGGGGAGATGTAGCGTCGCACAGTCAAAATGGGGTACTTTGATATCAATGCACACCCATACGTGTTGTCTAGCGCTGTAGGTCCATAACTGGTATACCTATACCCGAGAGAATAGGACAATAACTCCACCATATCACGATTTCCATTCGCCAAGTGCATACAGTCACTTTCTAGCAGTCCAATCACTCCAGCACCCGTCAAAGCCGCCTGTTTCACCATTCGTGTGAGTGAGTCCGTATTGGCGTTATCCAACGCAAAATGCACGGTCCATATCATGCCAGTGAAAAAAGTCATTTCCAAGGCGGCTTCCCAGACGTCTTGCCGGTTTTTCACACTCAGATGTGGGAAGGATATCCCATATTTTTCCGCTGGAATCTTCCTTACCAACTTCGAGTTATTGGCTATCACCCCTGTCACCTCCTCCTTAAGATGCTCTAACTGAGCCTCATACCGTTTCTCAAAGAATTTGACCTCATATTCATCCACAAGAGGGTCCGTGGCAGCGTTCTTCTCTGACCTCAGTCGGGCTATGACCTCGTGCACCTGCACTACCTCACGGCTGAAGAGACGGGCCGTATCCTTCCCAGGAGAGATACTGCGATCCTCGGGTTCCAGCGCGAAACGACCGACAACAACGGCAAAAAACGCGAAGCAGATTAAAAGAAATATTACAAGCGGCATACGCCGCTGTTTCTTCATGCGTTTAAAATCATTCTCGGACATGGTGGTGTTCTGCACGCGGCGGGACAAATACCACGCAAGAAGAAACACACCAGACACAACGACAAGGTGTATGGAGACGGAACGCTCACGCACAAGCCATGCCATGGGAACAAATGGATACGAAATACATAGGGCAAAGAGAAATAGAAAAAAAATGTTTGTCACCGCCCATACCAATTCAAACAATGTCACATGCAACTGGGGATGGGTCTGAGAGTCATATGCATTGTCCGGTTTGTCTGAAGCAACGTTTGAAAGACGGCGTACTCTCTGATGCGCAAAGACAAGCTCAATGGCGAGCGGATACAATACGCCAACGCAGAACGTCATAACAAGTCCACCAAAAAAGGCAACGTATTTATTACCAAAAAAATCCTCTTCTACCGCCCAGAAACGAATGTCTACGTTTTCCTTCAAACTTGCCATTGTTGTTGGGTAGTGTGCATGTGGAAGTTCGTAGGAGCGATTTGTCTGGCGTGTGCCAAGGAGCATCGTAAGGCATCCTCCCACAAGGCCAAATCCCAAGCGACCCCATTGCAAACAATTGCGTTGGCCAGGTGACACAATCGGTAGAATATCCGGGGAGTAGTACAAACCCAAAACAAAGCAACCGACAACCAACAAGTTGGCTGGGTAGGGATCAATTGCCAAAAGTCGTGGAATATAATTGGCACATGAGAAGAAGGTTAACGAAACACTTGTGAGAAACCCAAACAACAGACCCATAATGGTAGGAGAAAACGGCGCGGCGGCCAATGCCAGCGTTGCAATGCTGTTAGGCGGACGTGTACAAACAAAGTGTACATGCCTTTGCTCATCGTTGTTGTTCGCATATGCTTCTTCAGACCTTTTGAGGTGAAGATCCTCCGGTGAAAACATCACATGCCGATAGAGAATGGTCGTGCATGCGATACCAAGAACAATACCAAAGAGTCCAGCGTAAACGGCATCCGTAAAGACAGGATCTTGTGAAAGATACAGAACACGAACAAGCATGCTCACCACAAGACCCAGTGGAAACGAATACAACATACGACAATTGTCATCACTGGTGTCTCGGACGGAAGCAGCTGGGTAGAGGTAACGAGAGAAGATAGCCAATGAGAGGAAGAATGGTCCGAACGTAGTCATCAGCTGCTTCAGTCGCTCACTATCTTTAACGTAAACATGAACATGGGACAAGGCAGCGATCAAGTAAAAAAACAGATATGTTGGAACTCCTCGCTGATTACCTTCTTTTGTACCTCCCTGCGGGGGGCTTAAAAAAGAGACATGACCCAATGCAAATCGACGGAATGACCCAAATTTCAGCAGCACTGGTGAACAATATGCAACAAACCCAACCAATTCCCAGGAAATGGACATGGCCACCATAGGCATAAAGTATGTGTGCTGCACAAGGTGGACAATCATCTCCCAAAATAGATAGACCCAATAGATATCCACTAGCCACATTGTCGTGACTGATGGGGCACAACAGAATGTGAAGTCGTGGATCACCACATTATCCCCAGGCTTGTCGCCCTCTGGATAAATTACGACATCGGGTGAAGTGCGAGACTCCTTCGCCTCATGTGTATCGCTTGTAATTTGTTCCTTCGCTTTTTCTTGATTGCGTTTCGTGGCGAGCGCCTCGTACTGCTCCGGAGTCGCGCCGAGGACCCATGTGGTCTTTTTCAACTCAAACCATGCAGTGACGTCAAAAGAAATGTTAAAAAATGCAAAAAACCACTCAGACATGGTGGACAGACTGTACGCTCCAGGAGCACACGTGGCGACGTGACGAATGTAAAAGGCAACGAGAGAAAGCGCACTCACCGTTTGTCCAATAAGAAACGCACGCTTCAAACGAGACGACAAATCAGCGTCAGAAAATGATGCATAGATTTGACTGTTGTACTTGTTTCGTCGCGCAATGGCATCAATAACCAGCTGTAGGATGAATCCCATAAAAACATAAAAGCCAAACCCCACATTGTGGCGACTAAGGTTCTCAACGGATGCAATCATGGTCCAAGTTAGTGCACCAAAGAGACGAGTAATATCACAGAAAAGCATCAGCAGCGTCAAAAACGTTGAGGACTTCAACAACGTCATAGGAGAGTGTAGCATGTCGCTTATGTTGTTCACATGTCCATAGGAACGTTGCCAAAAGACCAAAAACAATGAGATTGTTGTACCAAGACGAAACGGTGTACATAAAACAAACGCCATGCGCCAGATCTGCCGCTCTGGTTGAAAGTCTCCCGTAAGAGTGCTTATACTTGGCCAATACTCTGTCACCTTGCAGTGTGTGTCCAACAACTCATCGGGGTGCATCCACAGTCCCACAAAGAGAGCAAGTAGTAGGCCGGTGCTCGCAATGATGGCATAGATTAACGCCACGTAGGAGGACCGAATCACAAAAAAATGTTGCATCACCCGTGGAGTGTGCTACACCACCGACAAACCACCTTCTCAGCTGTTGTGTGGGCAATAATAATAATAATAATAATAATCTACGTTTGTATTATGTGTGGACAGATTGAGTCTGATATGGTCAATACGGAGGAATAAGACAAACGAACTTCCCCGATAAACAAGTACAACACGCCTGATCTTGTACCAATAGCGTTACCTGCCAAATGCCTTATTCTTGTTATTTGACTCGTCTACTTTTGATGATGACTTCAAACAAAAAAAAAAAAAAAGAACAAAAAAAAAATAATAGCATAAAAACATAGGATCAACGGAGACATTCGGCTTCGTATTCTCCGAGTAATTGGATGTCTTAGAGGCTGCACGTCTTGTCATTTGTAATGAGTGTTTTCTATCCCCTCGGCGTCTGAGCAGGTCTGAGAGGTCTCCCTATGGGGCAGTAAAAATACTCCGTCAAGGTGACAGAGAGAAAAAGCCGGGTTGAATGGAGGAGAAACATCGATGACGGCACCAAAAGAATGCACAAATAAAGATCACACAACACTGCAAAGTCAACATCGCAACACGCACCGCAAAGCAGACAATGACACGTGCACCGACTGAAACGGAGAGCGAGAAAAACAAGTTTATTGCTGGTGCTCGTATGTTCCTCACGCGATGCATCACTCACACCCGACAAAAGAGCAGAACCTATGCGTTTTCCTGCACAAACTTCGTGAACAAACGTTCATCAAATCTGTTTACAGTTGCTGTTGTTTTTCCTTCTGCACCCTTTTTTGTTACTCTCTCATTGCCGAATCTCGTACTCTTCTCCTGGTGCTTTTAGTAGTTGCGGTGGTGCCTGTGTTCGTCTTCCCCTGTGCTGTGGCCGGGTGTCAAGAGGTACTTTGGCACATGCGCCAGGGGAGTATCAAGACCAATTGCCGTCTTGGGGTTCACTTCGTACCACTTCTCCTTGAATGGCTCCTGAATGGCCACGTAACGGAAGCAGTCACGGCCACCGTAGCTCCACATGAAGATCCTGTACGTCGACACCATGCCAACGATGGTGGCGATGGGCCAGACCATACAAATGGCGTAGACTTCAAATCGACGAGCCCAGCCAGGAAGAGCCATGCCACGTTAGACCCAATAAAAATATAAAACCACCAAGTAGGAATGTCTCTGCCTAGACTACACTTCCTTGGTTTGCTGCTGTTCAATCCCTCACCTTCTCCACACCAAGTGGAACGCGTGCTTTCCAAAAGGGTGGGACTTAGAATGTCGTTAAGAAGCCGCATTGACGGAAGAAAACAATAACAACATAAGGTTGATACGTCAAAACGAAAATAAATAAATAAATTAATTAAAAAAGAGGACATTGCCCACTTCATGTATCTCAAATACGTATATTAGGGCCAATAAAACGCGGGTGTCTTCTCCATCACGAGTAAAAGACAAACACACAGAAAGAGCTGCGGTAACTGGAAATGCTATTGGTCCATATCTATGAGGTTTTCCTCATCATTCTTCGTAAGGGCCGTGTGAAACGCACCTTTCGTTTCTCGTTTTCCAGTACATGTTTTTAAATGGCGATTTACCCACCCCGCCCACCTCTCTCTCACTCTTGCCATATTTGCATTTGTGTTTTCCAACAAACCTCGTTCATTTGTTTCCTGCCTACTCTTTGCTTCATCACCCATGCACGATGCAAACAACTGCCTGCACAGCTTTCAAACGGTGTATGCCCATGCTCCATATCTCTGTATGCAAACTAAATATAATTGCCCATAATTTCCCTTTTTCCTATTTTCGTCATTTCTTGATAGTGCCCTTTTTTACTGTCCTTTCATTCTTCCCTCTTGTTTATTTCTTCTCGCCTCTGTCGTTTAGGCCCCACCACTCCCCTCTCTCCGTGAGTACGGGAGCTATTATTTTTTTTTTACTATGTGGATGCGACGCCAACCACCACCCATTAATGTATACAAACATACGCATGCAGTTGTGTGTGTCAATATCTACATATATGCGCAGATATACATGTTTCTTTATTTACGTGATACACTTGAGTAACAGCAGTTCCTAGCAAGTCAAAAAAAGAAAAAAAAACGGACGCACACAATTAAAGGTGCAAAGTATAACTCCATCATAGTCCTACGGAACTGTTAAATGACGGGGCAAACGTCTGTAGCAGAAGTGCCACACCAAATCCAGTAGCCTCTTCGCGTGAAACTGGTGACGCCATGTCAATGTGAGCCCAGCTGCCTTTGTATTTGGCATCGATATGAGTGCCAATAAAATATGCTGCACAGCTTGCGGTGGCGTTTCCCCGGTTTGCCACACTGTTGCGACTATCAGCGATGTTGCTAGTGAACTCGGAAGAGTGAAACTCTGGGCAATGTAAAATTGGGAAGCACAGATCGCCACATATGCGACTCGCCCTTAAAATACGGTTCTCGATTTCTTCGTTATTTGCATAGAGGGCGGCATGAGCGCGACCTGTCGCGACGCCCTGTGCCCCTGTCAGGGTAGCCATGTCGACGATAATGTTGGGGGTGTAGGACAACAATGCGGAGGCATGATAGACGCCATCACCCAGAACGAGTCGCCCTTCTGCATCGGTATTGTTGACTTCAACCGTGCGACCAGACTTCATGCGAATAATGTCATCATTACGCTGGGAGCGTGGCCCCACGGCATTGTCAGCCAGACACAACAAGGAGGAGATCATATGGGGCACCTCAAGCATAGCAAGTCCAATAAATCCACAAAAGACAGCCGCCGCGCCCCCCATATCATGCTTCATGTTGCACATACCACCTGATGTCTTGATGGATAAACCACCCGTGTCGTACACAATGCCCTTTCCAACAAACGCCAACTTCTCTTGTGGGTCAACGACATTGGACGGATGGTACGAAAGGGTAACAAGGTGCGGGGGAAACTCTGCCGCCTTGCCAACACCGTAGAGCCCACCGTACCCCTTTTCGCGCAATTCCTCCCCACCGATAATATCAATGGAAACGTTTCTTCCCTGGGCCCTCAGTTTTTCCAAGTGACCTGAAGCAATTTCTGTAAAAGTGGTGGTATCAAGCAGATTCGTTGGGGCATCCACGAGCCGTTGACATAACTGCACCACCAGCGCTGCCACTTCCAGCGCATGACGGCTTCCACACGCAAAGGTGTTCTCAGCCTCTGTCAAAGTGAGCTTCGTAGTGTTTGGCGCAAAAAACACGCGGACCGGAAGACCAGCTTCCACATACCCATTCTCTGCACGGCCGCGTTTCGCCGAGAAGCTGCGATTTGCGCTACGTGCGACGACTGTGGCGATACAAAGTTCGTTTTCCGACTCGCAGCAATAAATGTCAACAAACCTGAAAGAGGAATTCTCTCCATCCACACGACGGGCCTGAGTAATGGCATCCTTAACCAGTGTGGAAACCACGTCTGGTCGTGAGGGGCAATTGTGACGAGACGCCTTGGTGGGGACCATACCAACAAGAATACGTGCATGTGGCGTAATCTCAGCCACATAGTTTTGGCCGGTAGCAGCGACGTTAATTGCCGACGCCACCGCATTGCTGTAGTACGGGAAGAAGCTGCTCAGCGCCTTTTTGTCCTGCAGTTGCTTCTCGTTGCCCAAAAGCAGTACAATATTGGGCTGCTGTGGGGTACTCCGCATAGCCTCGTTCGCCAATTGCTTTCCCTCGGCTGTGGTGTGGAAGCTCAGGTTTGTCTTGAAGTTGATGCAGCTCTCAACAAAAGCCGACACGCTGAGCTCCTCATACTCGGATGTTGTACGTTGCCGCTTGTACACAGAAGACATGACCGTCTCTCACTCCGAGTTTTTTATCCAAATATATAACTGTAGGTATGCGTGTCTGTGTGTATGTGGATTCAGGAATGTAATCCCTATAATAAATTTAAATGACTTCACTCTTTCTCGTGAAACGTTGTAATGAGATGTGGAAGAGGAATCAGAAAGACTGCATAGTTACAGAAGCATGTTAAAGTTTCATTGCATGGGAAGCGCCCGTAAATCAGTGGCAGCAGGAGGAGAAGCTTCAAAACAAATAAACAAAAAAAAAGGACAAAAAAACGAAACTCAAAGAGCCCCTGAACACACACTGCGATTCCAAAAGTTATTGTTGTCATCGCTTCGTTTCTTTTTTTCTTACATCGAGTTTGGGTTACGTTCACAAACTGCACTCATCGCTGAAAGGGAAAATCAGGTGAGCGAAAGCCCGTGTGCCCCGCCAAGGCACAAAAAGGTTTGAAGCACATACGCATGTGTGACATGCCAGAAGACAGTGTGCGTCTCGGTGCATTCGCATGCCAAAGCACGGAGAGGGAAATTAATAAAAAAAAAAAAAAAAAAAAGAAGATAAAAACAGGGGACGGATGACGTCACACCCACACTTTGCAATCAATGGATCCCCTCAAACCTCGGCCTCGTTCCTTCTCAGCAGCAGCTTCCTCTGCCCACAAGGAGAGGAAGCGGGAGGTGGGAAGGGCAAATTCGCGCAAACAAGACAAGGAAAGACCGCAAAACACACTGTATTCACCAGCATGCATTCAAAAACAAGTTATGCTCCCATCCATAAAAATAAAAATAAAAAAAAGGAAATATGCACAAACACAAGTAAATTCGTATAAATCATCCCACCAAAACACAAGCAGCGCAGTTCAGTGAAGTTCGGTTAACACCTCTCATCCCTGCATTCATAGAGAAGGAAAAAAGGTGCATCACACATTCGAAAATGCACGCATACGCAGAGAACGTGGTGGATGCAGAAAGCAATTAGAACAAAGTTTCTTCTTTCTCTTGGAGTTACTTCCTTCTCTCTCGTACACACAAGCGCACAGAACAAAAAAAGAGAAATGGGAAACATTTCCACCTGTTTATAAATGACGCGCAAAAAAACTGCGCGGACGGCGTAAACGAAAGTGATGTGAGTCAAACAAGAGCACGCGCGAATCCTCAACACCCGCAGCAATATGGAGAAATAAGTGAGAAACAAAAGAGCATCGCTTCACCCGAGCAACACACACAAAAACAAAACACACATAAAAAGCAAGCCTGCAGAGGGCAAACAACCACAACAAGAACGAGTTATGGAGGAGGAAGGGGGCGTAGTTTTCTGCTATTTGAAGAAAACCATGTTGGTTACGTAGGCTTGTGCCTGATGTCTCCTGCTGCGCATAACAACATCGCAGCGCTACACGCGGCTTTCAAACACCACATAAAACACCGACACGGCAAACACACAATCACAAAATTTTCCTTTTTTCTCCCATTCCATTTTATTTACTTCGTAATGCTGTTCAAAAAAAAATATTTTCCCCCTCTTCTTTATCCACTTTTTTTTTTTCTTCCTACGCCTGCGCAAGTAAGTCCACAAGGCGGTCCATCGCTTCGCACTGCCCGGCGCCGCTGCCACGACGCCGGGCGCTGTTCATCTCATGTAGCGCCTCACTCACCCCATTCAGCACTTCATTGGTTAAGAGGGAATCCTCGCAGACGCGGCGCATTGACGCCTCCACGTCAATGGGCTCCTTGCGGTTTCTCACAAAAGGTATCAGTATGGCGCCTTCCTCTTCCTGCATCATGTCTTGAGCCGTATTTTGCGGCGCGGGATCATCAGGGCGAATACAGGATGTAGTACTACGTGCTGTCATGAGTGCAAGCTGCTCGCGCTGTCGGATCTTCTCCAGCGAGTTTAGATTATCGTCGACACCACGCCAGTATACCCTGTCACCGTGAACCTCATTCGCCTTCTCCCCCTCATCCATGAAATCCAGCGAGCACAAAATGCTCTCCTCGCACTGTACTCCAGGACTTTCAAAGACAAGGTTGCGCACTACGCGGAGCAAGCCATCGTAAAACTCCTCATCGTCGTCAAAGTCGTGGAATGTGATAAGGAGAGAGTGTTGCACCATGCGAATGAGCGCACGGCTTCTAGCCGAGCTGATCACCCACGCCGTGGACTCCCAAAAGTGACTCTTGTCCACCATCGACGTCATACCCATTGGCTTGCCCTCCGTACTTATTCCCACGGCGCGAGCACCGCCCTTCTGAACCTTCTTGTCTCCAAAGGTATTATGAATGCTTCCAGTGATTGTAATGCCGTTGCAGTCACCACCCACAAGATCTTCCACCGGCACCGGACGAGCGCTGACAGGGCCGAGATATATTTTTTCTGAAAGATGCGCCACACGACTCGTGACGCACGCAAAGAAATTGTGTGGCACAATGTTGAGCGTAAATCGGTAGAAGGGGCCGCAAAGAAAAGATGGCAAGTGTACATTGAATGCCGAGGGGGGTTGAGAGTTGAAGCAGGCGGGAATGAGCAGAAACATCTCCATCGATGAAGTCTGTGCCGCCGGTGTTGTCTGTTTATCCTCCTCTTTATCCTCAGCAGCGTGTTTCATGGTCCCATTCTCAACATAATTCGTCTCCTTTTTTAGAGTAACGTCACGACTCCTACCTGGCACGTTCTCCGTTAGGTCACCCATAAAAGAGGAAAACTTGAGGCGGCTTCCCATAACAACAAAGTCGTATATTCGCAGCACCTCCAAAAGGCCAGTGAGGGAGCAAAAATCAAGGCCCTTTTCTGCCATAACCCCGCGAAAAAGCAGCATGGCTGTCTTCACGGACAGAACACCTCTGTTGAAAACAGAGTACACGTCAGAGGCAAGAACAGCATCAACGTCGAAAGGAATTACATCACGCATTTTTTCCAACAGTGTTTGACACCTGACAAACGGCAGCGGTTTCCACAAGGTACTGGGCTCCACACCAAAACTAACCGAGGGTGTACAACAAGACAAGACAGCCACCACACGGTACACCCATTGAACATCCACCATCACGTACTTCTTCATTAAAAAATGTCTAAAATGGTGATGTAAGACGCCCCAACTTACCAGAAGCTGAGTGTGGCGATGCAAATCATCCCTGCTTAAACCATAACGAGCATCAACAGCCTTGGCGATGGCTTTGTAACTTGCGGATGTGAGATACCATTGCCCTCCACGAGTCAGCTCACGAATTTTCTTTGACAGCGCCAGCGCCCGCAAGGGAACCTCAGCATTTGGGAATTCAACATCATTGCGGCACCGCTGCAAAACCTGCTCACCGAACCAGCACAAAAGCTCAGGAAACTTCTTCATTTTGGAAAATCCGGGGGAAACCACCACACGGGAAATGTTATCAACCGCAAAACGACCCACTATAGAAGGCCGCTTCTCTGGAATGTCCTGTACAAGACGAAAGTAGTTATTGATCTCCATCTCTATGGTGGCAAATACCTGGCCCAACTCCTCCTCCTCAAGGCTGAAAGTATCAAGATACGTCCCAATGAGAACCACAGTCGCATCCCTACTGGAGGTTCGACAGAGAATAAACTCCAGTAAAGGTTGCAATGTCTCCAGTGAGGGTATTTTCTGAAGCGAAAAACACAAGACATAGGTCACACGCCGTGTTGGTAAAAGTCCCTCAACAAGAGAAAAACATCGATCGCCACTCAACTCCATGAGGTTCATCTGTACACTCTGTTTTCCTGCTGCCGTCTCAATTAACGAGGAATCCACACCAAAAGTTGGTCGTACGTGCAGTTTTTCATTTGCGAACATTGAATACCACTTGTCGGGTTTTTGCAAATTTTCACGAAAGGCACTCTTTCCAGCATTACTGGCGCCAATAAAAAGAAATGTATGACGGTACATAACTCTGAGTTCATCATTGGGGGAAATAACCACCCTCCCAGTTGCCCGCGTCGTCCGTGGCGTGATGCCCACCATAGAAACACCACCTGGTTCAGTCGTGGTGGAACTCATTGTTGGTGTCATTGGGTCGTGGTGCGCGTTTTTTATACGTGTGCCGCATGATCGATCACGTTGCAGTGCCTCCTTCAGTCGTAGGGCTGGTACAGTTGGATGACCCACATTCCCACTGCCAGCACCGTCACTCACAGATGACTTCAGGCATTGATTGTTTAATGAGGACTTTTTAACGCTGGGACTCAAGGCATTGTTTGTAGGAGATTCCGTATTTCGCACATTGCGACGCCGCGCCGTCGGCTGTGGTGCGGTGGGGTCAAAAAATTTAAACTGCACATATTCGTCACCCAAGCAGACCACAGTACCACCTTTCAGCGGGGTATCCTCAGCGACGGGATCTTGATCATCGTCAATGTACGTCAGGTTGCCATCCAGCGGTCGAAGCAACACCTCACCACCCTCTTGCCTGATAAAACAGCAGTGTCGGGCAGCAATACCAGCCGTCTGCTCCCCACTGACCACAATGCAACGCGCACCCTTTTCCGTATCACCTGCCTCGCGTCCAAAATATGTTGTGCCGGGGAAAAGATACTCCACCACCCAGTCCCCAACTCCATCCATATTAAGCAAAAACGGTTCATTACGATTGACTCTAATTGTGGGAGTGGAAGGATACATATCACGCAGCGTGGATGCCTCCAGTGAGATACCTTTGTTAGCCACAAGGTGTTGAATTAGACTTTCCGAACGGCGTAATTCTCGTTCCAACGCCGCCGCATCTCCTGCCCACCTCGGTGTCTTAGCGTGAGCATAAATCATGTCATCCTCCACAATGGTTCTTGTTTCCCCATCGTCACCAGCATCATTCGTCGACTCTTGCGAGACACGGTTGGAAATGTTACTCACGGCTTCCCCATGTGCAACCATTTCCTCATAGTGTCGCATCTTCTCTCGCAACACGCGAACCTCATCTTCTAATTCACGTATTTTCCTGTCTCCTGCCGATTCATTGATGATGGCTCGCGTCACAATCGCCTTAGCGCGGTCAGCGTATCGCAGCGTACTTAGTGTCTCCTCGTAATTTGCCGCTGCAGGGCTAAGCGTCGACAACATGAATGTTTTACTGTTGCCTCCAAGGGACTCCTTCAAAATAAAAGTCAGTGTAGAGTCTCGATATGGAACATGCTTAGGGCCGGCTGCGTCCGACTTTTGTTTGCTCAATTGCGCCAAAGCATTGATCACCTGCCCCAAGACGGTGAGAGACCTGTTGATGTTAGCCCCTTCACGGAGCGTATCTCCCTCCGCTCCAGTTGACTTTGCCCGCTCACTACCTGCAAGGTCCACAAGATTAATTTTGGCCCGAAGCGCTGTTGAGGAAGCATTACCATCCTTTGTGACGCTTTTATGCTCCTGAATGAGTGAGATTGAAAATATGGCGTGCGAGCGGCTGGAACGATCATTCATCTTCGTGGCAGCTGTGTGGCGGCCCTGGTTGCCTCTATCTACAACCTGCATAATGTCGTTCTCCGAGAACACCTTCACCTCACTAAGCTTCTCCACGTACACACCAAGCGCCGGGTGTTCACGAACCTTGAGATTATCAAGCTTATTGTTCAGTAAGCAATTCACACGCTCTTGATAGATTTCCATGTAACTCACCAAAACAGTTATATTTAGCTCAGGTGGGAGAGCATGCTCTTCCACCGCATTCGCACGCGCTGCCTCACGATCGTTCGCATTCTTGGCATGCCGTTCCTGCACCATGGCAAAAAGCCCTTTGGATAAACGAGGAATAATACCCGGATCCACAAACACGTCGCGACCACCAGAGGGTCCCATCATAGAGTAACTCTTCCCGCTTCCCGTCTGGCCATACGCAAAAATGCAGGTGTTAAACCCCTTAAAACTAGAGGCCAGCACGGGCAATCCCAAATCCTCATACAGTGAGGCCTGCACCACGTTGGAGTCGTAGGCACGATCAAAAGCAAAGACTTTCGCCGTGGAAGCCTCATCCGTTCCCTCCGCACCATCTTCAGGGCAACCTGTCCTGAAAATCCGCACTGTTTTTCCATCATGAAAGCGAAGACATGACGGTGATTTCAAACGTTTTTCGCGTTCACTGAGGGGACGAGCCCGAACACAAACAGTGATGCGTCCTTCCTCTGCCTGGTTAATATGTGACATCCCGATTCAAACCTCCCACCTCACTTGTATATCTATTGATACTAGTTTGTTTGTCCCTATGGTGTGTCTGTGTGTGTGTGACGCCGCCCCTTGCTTGCCACTGCCCTAATTTGTCCTATTCAACTCCTCTCCCTATACTGAAAATTGACTCTCTTCACACACAGAAACACAACTTCAAGATATATCTCTTTTTCCGTAGTCGTCGTCAAAACTGAGGCTTCACAGACGACATCATCGGAAGAAATAACGTCAAACATTAAACATAAAAATAAAAAAAAAGACAATGAGTACAACAAAAGCACACCGCTCAAAAAGAACACACATCAGACAACAAAATACAAAAACTAAATTTTTTTTAAAAAGTTACTCAATAACGTTTCATGCATCATATCTATGTAGAATACCAAAACTAATACCCATGTTTATAAATCAAACAAAAAAAAAAAACTAACGTCCTCTAAAGAACAAACAAACCATTTTTTTTTTTATTAACAAAAAGTCTTATCCTTTGTCGTCGCGGTAGCGGCGCTCCAGATGCATACGGTAGTATTTGGGGTTCAGGGTTTCTCCGGTGGCCTGCTTGAGCAGCTCATCAGTCGTCAGTGAGGAACCGTGCCGCCAAATCTTCTCCTTCTGCTTCTCAAGAAGCTTGTCAAGTTCACCTTTGCGGATGCAATCCTCCACGACCTCCTCACCAAGCTCCTTCCGGATCGAGTTCATCAGCTGTGCTGCCACCATTCCTCCAATAAGGTACGTCGGGAAGTATCCAAACGTACCTTCTGCCCAATGAATATCCTGCAGGCATCCTTCCTTGTCGTTACCAAGAGTTTCCAGACCAAGGTAGCTCTTCATCTTTTCATTCCATGCCCTCGGTAGATCCTCTGCCTCCATCTTTTCATCCATTAGGTCGCGCTCAAGCTCATAACGCAGGATAACATGCAGCGGATAGGAAAGCTCGTCAGCATCAATGCGGATGAAGCCAGGGGAAACGCGCTGTGACACCCTCTTCATATTGGCAGGGGTAAAGGCAGGTTGATCGCCAAAGTATTCCACAAGCTTGGGAGCAAGAAACTCCATGAAGGCAGCAGAACGGCCAATTTGCATTTCTGCAAACAGCGACTGACTCTCATGAATACCAAGTGAACGTGCCTCACGAACTGGCTGAGTCTCAAATCCTGCGGGTCCGCAATTCTGCTCATACTTAGCGTGCCCTGTTTCATGGATGATACCCATCAGGCTCGTCACAAATTCGTTTTCGCGGTAGTTTGTGGTGATGCGCACGTCTTCCTTTGAGTTCCCACAAAACGGGTGCGCACTGACGTCCAGCCGGCCACCATCAAAGTCAAACTTCCACACACCCATAAAAAAACGGCCCAGTGCCTCCTGCGTTACCACCGGAAACGGCCCCTTGGGCTCCACAACGTTTTCGTAAAGTTTCTTCTGCTTCGCCTGCACCTCCTTCAGAAGCCCAGGCAGCCACGACTTGACGTAGCCAAATACCTCGTCCAGGCGTTGAAGCGTCATGCCGGGCTCATAGAGATCCACCAAGGCCTCATACGGATGCTTGCCGGAGCTCCCGGCACGCAGTCTCCCCTCCTCGCGGCACAGCTCAACCAGCTGCTTCATTGTCGGAAGAAATCCGACAAAGTTATTCTCCGCGCGGCACTTTTTCCATACTTCTTCGGCCTTTGTTGTAAGAATCGCTTTGCGCTCGACAAAGTCCCCAGAAAGAAGATTTTCCAACTGCCAGACGCGACGCATCTCACGAAGGTTGGCACGCCTTAGATCATCAAAATCTCCCGCTGACTTTTCAGCTTTTTCAAGCAGTGCTCTCACCTTGGCATCGGTGATAATATCATGCATATGCACACGAAGCTCACCCATTGCGGCTCCACGTGCCTCATCACCCTTTGGAGGCATAATTACACGGGCGTCCCACGCAGCAAGCGAATAAAGATGTTCATAGCGATAGAGTTTTGTAAATAGTTGCTCA
The DNA here is from genome assembly GCF_003719475.1 of Trypanosoma rangeli. Taxonomy (NCBI): domain Eukaryota; phylum Euglenozoa; class Kinetoplastea; order Trypanosomatida; family Trypanosomatidae; genus Trypanosoma; species Trypanosoma rangeli. The sequence goes on from NW_021705766.1 coordinate 20,695, forward strand.
AGTTCCTTGTATGCCTGCATTTCCTTTGCTGTTTTCTCCCTTCTTGTAAATGGTATTTGGGGGCGGGTGTGTACGTAGGAGTTTTATGTAGTTATGGTATACAACGTTCTTGTTCTTCTTTTTTCAGACGGATTTCGGTCTTGGGCCGTTACTAAGAGACACGTTTACTATCAATTGAAAGCCAAAAGAAAAAGGCAATAAAAATTCAAAAAAATTATGGGTGAGAGTTTTTTTTTGTTCTCTCCGCTTTCGTTCATCCATTGTTTCTTGTTTGTATTTTATGTTTATGATTCCTTTTTGAAGGTCTGTGGTGAATCACCACCTCCCCCCATTTTTCCGATCGGATTGTTTACACGTTGTTAGCGCATGTAGGCGAATACAAGTTGGAGACGTCAAGGTGAGGGAATATCACACGTTATTGTTTCGTTGTTATCGTGGCCTTCTTTTTCTTTTTGTTAGTTGTTTCGGATGTTACCTCACGATGAACTCCTCCTCTTCTTTCATTTTTTTTATTGTTTTCTTTCCTCTCTTTTCTTTCTCACTCTTTGCTTTTATGTGCCTCCACCCCCGCTTCTTCCTATTGCTTTGAGTCTCGTTCCGCCGGTGATGACGGCTGAATCTTCACTCGGAAGGCCGTCAGCCTCTCTCCTCCCGCTGATCTTCACTTACTGTGGCGTTTTTTGGCGCGACTGGCAAGTTTGGCCTTGTTTCCCTTCACGTGTGGATGAGCGACCGTCATGAGTCGCTGCAGCGCCTCCCGCTGGTGGCGCTTATTCATGTACTGCCTGTTTAGCGGAATGTAGGCGTACGGTGCCACATTGCCGCGCCGCACGTCACCCTCACCGGTTCCCTTGAACTCCTCGCCCTTGCGAATATCCTCCTCCACTCGCATCCGCTTCAGCTCCCGTTTCTCAAGCTTCTGGTCTCGCAGCTTTTCAATTTGGTTTACTCCGGGGCCAACGCGGGACTGTGCCGTAGATATCGTGCCTTGGGCCGACTCGCTGTTAATCTTGCTGCCATACCGAAGCAGAAGCTCGTCATTCTCAAAGTCCTCGGCCTCTGACCGAGAGCGCTTGCTGCGCATGCCCAGCGCCCGCTCGTTGAGCGAGTCTGCATGCGCCAGATGATTCCCGCGGTGTAACAGGCGATTGGCCATTTCCTGTCGACGTTGACGCTCGACTTGCTGGCGCTTTTCCTCAATGCTCATGATGTGCAGCTTACCGTCCTGAAACTCAAGGTGCATGGTGTCAAGTTCATCCCCGTCGTCCTCCGCATCCGCTGCCGCGGCGAAAGAGGGCACGGTGTACGCAGACACAAAGCTTGTTAAGGCTCCTGCCTGCAGTAAATCGCGCTCTGCATCATCCTCAGCTCCAGCCTTCATCACAGCCCCGAGGAAGAGACGATCAAACTCATTTTTCTTATCATCAATACGCTTCTTAAGCTCCCGTTCTTCCTTCTTTTGCTCCCGTCGCATCATCTTCTGCGTGTAGCAAAGGAAGTTCTTCGAACCAATGGGGAAAATGGGGTGCAGACGCTCAAAACTAAAGCGTTTGATACATTTCTCAAGCAGCACCCGCATCTGCAGACGAATGTTGCTAGAAACACGTGGCTGAGAGGTCGTGAGAGCAATGGCAAGAAGCAGCTTGGGTAGTGATTTCTCCATCGCTGCTGCAACGCGTGGACATCGTTTCATGAGCTTTAATACCATCCGTGCAAACATCGCCGCCGAGGACCTAACATCCGGTTCGGCGGACTCCATCATGCGAAACCCTAGTGCAATGGCGCCTTCAAGGTCTGCCTCTGGCAATTCCTGATGGGTGATATACACAAGCTTTGCCATGGCCACCACTGTACTTGAAACCATCCATGGTGTTTTCCCTGAAAACCCGGCAAGCACCAAATGCAAAAGCATATTCACCGGATTACCAGCGCCGACGAGGTAACGCTGCATCTTTTCTAAAAGATCCATTGAGGCGGCACGTGTCTCACTAGAACGCTCACGGGAAAGCATGATGGTTTCTCCCACAATTGTCCGAATCATAGGGACAATCTGCTCTGGATGGTACATCTTGCAGGCGTCAAGAGCCCATACAAGGCATCGTAGCCGCATTTTTATGCCTGAAATTGTGACATGTTGACGTCCAACCGTGAGAAGTCCAGCGATACGAGGGAATAGTTGGAAAATATCTTTAATACGATGTTCAAACATGGCAAACAAAAGCTTGTACGCCTTTTTCTGCAATAAACGGGACTCGGGTGCCGGATCCATCAAGACTGGCTCAATGATGTCATTGAAAAGTGTCACAACATGTTCCACAGGGAGCTGAGCGATGACGGCGCACGAGATGTCAAGTATCATGCGACGTTTTCCGGTCAATGGTGTGTGGTTCGGCTTCTTCCCCGCAGCAAGATCCTTTTCTTGCGTCTGCAGTGCAATGTTTGTGCCAAGGTCCAGAATGCCCTTCAGAATGACCTGCATGACATCCGGTGTGCAGACGCGTGAGAAACTCTGAATTGCCAACAACACGGCTGTCGAGTCGTGACTCTCAAACGTGTTGCAAAGTTTCGGCATAATATTGGCGCTAAACTTCGCAATGACATTTTCGCACACATCCTTAGCGGCCTCCTGAGAGATGCCATGATAGACGTGGCGGTTCCACGTAGGATCATTCAGAGAGAGAAAGTGTGTGTCATCTTCAAGACTGTTTTTCATTGGCAGTGCACGCTTCCCCCGCGTACCGGTTTCCCGTTGATCCTCATACAAGCGCTCCTCCCTGTCATCCGCGTTGTTGTCGCTCGCAGTTTCATCTTCCAGCGACTCCGTAGTCCCAAGTTCGTGGTAGCCGTCGCAGAGGACGTGTAGGGCGGTAGCACTGGTGTCCACAAAGAGCGGATGTGACAAGAGGCCCACCAACTGCTTTGCAACGTCACGAAACGACTCCTTTGTGATGGTTCGCGGGTAGTGGCAGAAGCCGACACCCACACGCCAATACTGCTGCAGCAACGCCGTCCACGTGTTAGCTAGTTCCACACGTTGCTGTTTTTCATACTCCAAGGCGACACTGCGAGAGAACTGAATAAGTGGGAAAAAGTGCTCAACAAAGAAAGGTAGCGAATCGTGCGGTGCAATGCGTCGAATGATGTTTAGCACGTAACTAGTGGCCCACGCATCCTTCTCGGTAGTAGCGTCGGTGGCGTGGAGCTCAGCGTCGTGTGCTCGACGCGGATCAAACGAAATAACACTCACAAATTCCTGAACACGCATGCCTTTCCCAATAGACACCATCACTCGCTCAATCTTCCCATTTAGTTTTGAGTCGTCCATGGTGCGCAGTTTGTTAAGTACGCGGAGAACAAATGGGAATGAAGGAAAACGCTGCATAAAAGGCATTGCATCCCCAGAAGGAGTGCGCTTGAGATAATTTAGCCGGTCAAAAAATGCTTCCATCACCTCAAGTGCGTACCCCCAGTATAGCTGACAGTGTGGCTTCAACAGCTCCAACAGCTGGGTGGAGACAATGCTGTCAATCATCTCACGTCCCCCCACTGACTCCACAATGTACGGCGAGAGGGTGCGCTGGAAAAGCCCAGCAAGCTCTGACGTCGTCGATGAGACAAGACTAACAGGCGCGTCTGTGAAGTTGGAAACACACAATTTTACAAATCGCGGCAAGGCCTCTACAAAAAACTTTTGGTTCTCACCCAGTATGTAGGCACCTGTGTTCTCATCACGAACGGAATGTGAACTTGATGACGACGATGCCTCGCTTAGAGCCGCACGTTCCAGGAGTTTGCGAAAGGTTACCATGTACATTTTCATGGTGTCAACCTGTAGTTTGCTTGGCTCCAGACGAGAAAAAGATGCGAGTATCTGCATGGACGGAGGTTGAATGGATAAAATCAATTGCTGAACAAACTTCATTGCCTTGACCACAACAAGATAATTACTTGCCACATTTTCCGCGATAATTTGCTCCGCTAATGTGATAGCGGAATCTAGCTGATGCAGCAAGACACCTTGACTCAGGCGAGGTGCGCAGGCCGATGCGATTGCAAGAATGTATGGAATGTGGTGCTTCTCTGGAGACCGTGAAAGGGCGGTAGAGGAAGCCATAAAAAGCGACAGCGGACTAACAGTCTCGCCAAGGCTTTCAATCGACTCCACCAGTCCGCCCTGCACGCATTTCAGAATGCTATGGTCAAATGCCTTATGTGTCTTTTTATTGTATGCCGACTGGATGCGCCTCGACGCCGCCTTCTTCAGCTCTGCTTTCTGCACCTCCGCCTTTTGCCGCTTCACCGCCAGCGCTTGACGCCGCAGCTGCAAGAGTTTCTGACGGCTCATATTTGCGCTCTTCCGCGTATTCTTGAGGGGTGCCCTCCCACCAGCACCCTCGCCTTGGTGCTTCATTTCTCCTCCTCTTTTAATCTCAAACTCTTCTGTCCTTAATTTCGCTGCTCCGTCAAAAAAAAAAAAATGCGTGCGTGGGTGCCTCGCTGTTATCGCCACCACACAAGCCTAACGCAATGCATAGAGAAAATGTATATATATATAAAGGAAAAGGAAGAGTAGGAAGTAAAAAAAAAAAAGAGAGAACCATGATGACCTCCCACCGTACAACACACGCTCACATGGAGCCACTCATTTTCATTACTCCCCAGATACATCTAAAAGAAAATAAGAAGAATCCGAAAAGAAAAAAAAACAGTACACCGTTCATGTACTCCACATTATATCTCCCCAAGAACATAAAAAAAAAAGTGGAGATGCTTTTTTTAAAAAAAGGAGTAAACAGTAGATATATAAATTCCATTTATTTTTGTTGTTGTTGTTGTTCTCTCAGTTGTTTGTCCCCTACATTCTACATGCTTGATGGCCTCAGCGGGACCTCGTCCGGCCGCCGAATAACAACCCTGTTACACGAAACATGTAAAAGTTGATGTATCACACGCGGAAGGTACGGCTTTAGCCCTTCTCCCTCGCTTGATACACGCGGTGATATTTCCACAGCTTCCTTTTTACGTTGCAGCACCGCAAGTGCCGCCGCTGCGTCTTGAGCGTCACTGCCCCCTCCTGAGGAGACGGAACTGAGGGCAGTGGACAACCATCGTGTGTGTAACGCCAACAAGAGTCGTGTTGCCTCACTCACTGTGTCACTTGATGCTCCCTTCGCATTTTTAATGGGGGCAAACTCCTCACTGCGATTTACCTGCATAATGCAAAAACCGTCACTGTTCCTTACGGATGGATCCACACATTCCTTGGCAAGGCAAAATAAATCAAAAATAAATCCCTCTAGTTTGATCCCCATCGTCAGGCCATTTACAGTAGGTATTTTTTTATGTGCAAGGTGGTACCGCGTAAAGGTCTTCATACGATCAGCCGCAAGCTGCAGGAAGCGAACAGTGCAAATATAGGAAGAAATATTTGCACTGTTAAACTTCAGTTTTCCAGTTGCAGGATCCACTTCCGTCGCCCTCTCGCCAATTTCAGTGTATTCGACAACTCCCCATTCTCCGCGAACACGCGCGAAAACACCAACAGCCTCGTCTGGTCTGGCCTTTGGGCTTGCCTTTACCACGACATGTGCCTCTTCCTTAATGGCGTATCCAAGAAACAATGGGTCCGCAACCCTGGTAATTAGGTTATCCACGTTTCCAATCTGAACGTGCGTTACGCCAATACGAACCAGCCGCTGCATCACAGACTCCTCCGCACCCCGAGGAGGATCCGTTAAGGCCGTATACAGCCCGGCATTTCCGCTAGGCGAAGTACAAATACGGTTGGAAGACTCCATGAGTATTTTTCCGGTGTGCTCGTCGTAGCACGGAAGAGACGCTTGCATAAAAAAGTGCACCTGTTCCTTCGCAAGCCCAAAATAGTTCGCCTCTTGAAAAAACAGCTGTGTCTGCTCATCGTTTTGTATAGAAGTCATCACTAGGAGCTGTACCTTTGCTGAGGGAACGCCTCCGCATCTGAAGGTCGCCAGCTCTTCGCGTCGGAGTATTTTTTCACAGTTAATTTGAAATAGCGATTTTCCCTCAAGAAGGCCTTCGCATGTCAAGAGCCCTTTGGGAACGTTCGCGCCGAGTCGAGTCCCGCTACCACCAGCCAAAATACAAAATGCCACACGTCCAGCGTGAATGGCCTCATAGCCAAGCTGCTCCAGCTCCTCAACGCCTTTGTTTCCGGTTTGCCGTGCCTCCACCGCGTCAAACAAAAAATTATCGGACGGTGGCTCCGTCTCCGCTGTAATGTTGTGATCCATGCCGTGTTCCCGGCTCTGGCGCAAAACATCGTTGAGATGGTGAAAATCCACACCATGAAGGTCCACCGCCAGCTGTTTCACCAGCACTGATCGGTCCTTTTCGTTGCCATGCTCAATAATCTCCAGAATATGATCCTGGTCAGTGCCTTTTAGGCGTTGGATGCACTCAACTACATCGCTCATTGGACACACACACACACAAATATATATGAGAAAAGAAAAATAAATGTATTGGTTTAATGCTTTTACTCCAATCACCGTTGACCCTCGCGTACAGGAGATGATGTAGAACTGTGATGCAACGGTGCGTGCTGCTCAAAGGGGGAAGGGGCCCCAGTAGTCCAAAGCTCTTTTTTTTTGTCTTTTCGCTTTTACTACTTTATCAACTGTCAAGCGTTAGAGTCAAAGCAACCTCATAAAAGACGCATAAAGGCCAACAGCAAGCACACAAGGAAGTCGCATATGGGTAAAAACGTAGAGGAGAGACAAAGAGACAACGTAAGGAATATATACCCACCAAGAACATAAATTGCAGAATTTCACGCGTAGAAGAGGGAATGAGGGGTAAAAAAATAAGAAAAACCAGCACGTCAATAGCCGGCATCTTCTTTTTCTTCTTTCCTCACTTGTCTCTCTTTTTGCCTTTTTTTTTTTGTTCTTCTTCCTTTGTTCCTTGTTCTTTGGTCGACCTTGTTCCCTACACCCTAAGCAGTTCTCTTCACTCGGGCAGGAGCCTCCATCCACCGTGCGTAGTCGTCAGCGCGGGCATCCGTTGGGAAGCCGTGCTCATCAAGTGAGCGGCGCGCAAAAGGCATGTAGCGTCCCAGTCGCCGTGCCATATCCGCCTTTTTATCCGGCAGAGCGCTCTGACCCATTAGCGTCTCCGAAGAATCACTCTCTTGTAGCATGGATGCCCATTCTTGCTCAACAAAACTATCCAAGAGGGAGGCCGCGATGTTAACCTTCTGCCGATTCACCCGCCGCACCGTCTCCATGTGAAACTCCAAAGCCGTGTGATATAACGCGCGAGCAAGTTGGTAAATACGCCTCTCAAACTCTTTATGTTTAGCGGCGGCCTCTGCACTGACAATTTTCTCTGGCAACCCAACATGAGACAGGAAAGAAATGTGAGGATCTTTTTTAATGACGGAAACAAAATGTGGTAGTGTTGGCAAATACGGTGGAAAGGTATTCCATGCCTCCGTCACACGCTGGAAGTTACTTGCCTGTGCATCCTCAAAGCTACGCCGATAAATGTCTTCAGTGGCGGAATCATATTCCTTCAGAGCGACTATGCCTTTTCGTGTGAGTCTGTCACGCTCCTCTGCACGTACAGCTCTCGGGTTAAAATAGCTCCAATCCGAGTAACTAGAAAAGGTCGAGGGATTGTCTTCAACGTGCGTGCTGCGCAGTAACGTCTGAAAACTGACGATGTCATCACGGTGGTGTTTCTGCTGCAGACGACGTAAATCCTGAGCCCGGCCATCAATGGCGAACGCCACATTCCGTGGAAATGAAGGAAGCAGATGTCCACGTTTCTCTGCAATGACATGGGCAAGACTGGCACCGTCAATTGTGCCTTTTGAGGATTCCGTAGAGTAGGGCCTTGTAAGAAAGGCGTGGGCGCCAGGAAACTTCACAAAGGGATTCTCTGAGACAATCAAGTTGAACTCACCAAAGAGAATGATCTTAAGCAGCGCCAAATTCTCCTCACAACGCCACAACGCTTCAATGGGTGGATACATACTAGGTGGTACAAATTGACAAGATCTTTTCGCCTTAGCGCCAGAGGCGTCCTTTTTTTCAGTGTCGCCGCGATTATTACCCACGCTCACATTCTTATTTGCGATGGATGAAGCGGCAGAAGAAGTGGCTTCCGCCGACCGCAAGGTTTCAATTGCCTGTCGCACCTCTACATCATCCTTCGGTGGGGGATTTGAGAAGAGTAAATCTGACATATTCGGCTCCCGATGACAACGCAACACCACGTGTGCCTCCACAGCGTTGTCAATGTAGTACTTCTTCACCAAATACAAAAAGTAGTAGTACGCCTCAAGTGAGGGGCAGTTGACCGAGCTGGGCGCAAACACGGTCTCCTCGACAGCGTTAAAGATATAACGGAATGAAGATGGGTAGGACGGCTTCCGCTCTGACAAGATGGCGCGATAGAGTAATGCCTTGTCCCAAATTGCAGTGGCTTCAAGGGAGCGTTCAAGCACCATCTCTTTAAACAACTCAACAAGGTGAAAGCGCGTGCATCGATCAATGTGAATGGCTGGAAACTGTGGCTGACGCTCAAAAAGATCAAGCATCCCTTGCGCCTTGGCAACCTCATCAAGGGTTTCTTGCGCATGTTTGCGCCTCATCTCACCTGAGATGCGACGGAACGAATGTGGGGGTCGAAGAAACATGCCTGGTGGTGGGGCACCCGGCAAGGGATTGTTTGGTTCACCTGAGGATCTTGTCACCACTTCGCTGCTAATGAGGTTGCCGTTAAACTTTTTCTCCGCCGCCGCACGTGCATCCAGGTACTTGACCTTCGCCTTGTAGCAGCGGTAAAGCCAGTCCAAGTAGTCGGGTGAATAGGCAATGCGCAGAGGACCGGGATTGGTGATGAGCTTCTCAAATGCCTTCTCGTCCCTCGCGCGTACACCGCGCTCTATGGCATACGCAAAGTCATGTACCGGATTAAATTGTCCCCGCGTTGTGATCTGACGCTGCTGATGCAAATGGTGATGACGGTGTGTCCCTGTCCCAATGATGTCTGCGGCGGCAGCCGGAACACGAACGTAACCGAGGCAACTCACTGTACGCTGCATCATTCGCAGATGGATTTGCGTGACTCCCCCTCGTTTGTTTGGTTATTGTTCGTTGATATATATATTTTCCACACAGCCTCGCTACGTTTTTTTTTTGATTTTTTTGTTTTTCGTTCTGGTGTTCTTCCCCTGCGTGTATTTTTCAACCCGCGCTTCTTCACCGTCTTCCCCCCCAACCTACCGCGGTGGGGCAAAAACAAGTGATCCCGGGAAATTATATTAATGCCCGTCGTGCGGTATGTAACTGCACGAAAAGGCTTCACACGGCAGTGCGATAGCGAGAGACAGAAATAGAAAAGCAGCAAGTGGAAGTGGGACGCATCCACAGGGAAAGGAAAAGGTAAACAACAAGAAAAGCAGTAGGCAATGCCATGTGCAAAGCCGCCTCAATATGGCATTGTGCCCCGCCCCCCCATATTTGAGTTCTCCATATCCAATGGAAGGAAGATAAAGAGGGAGCCTAACTCTACATCGTCATCTAACGCGAAGAAGTAAAAAAGGGACTCAAACCGACTGGGCCAGAGCAGTACATACCACTGTCATCGTGTATGTTTCTTCGTTTGTTTGTCTTTTTATCCGGGTTTTGCTGTCGTCGTTTGTTCCTTTTTCCTTGCATGCATTCGTTTATGCACTTGTATGTGAGAATCTGACTGCGTCTTCTTATTCTTCACAATTCAAAGGCAATGTCGTGGTTGATGTTGCCGTCCCCAATATAGATGGTGCCGTACTTGTTTGTCTCCGGTACATGATAAAAGATCGATCCTACAAACCTTACGTTTCTCCCGAGGACAACGTTATGCACCGGGTCGTACCGTAGACGCCAGACTCCCCCCGGAAGATCGTCACTGATAGGGAAAAAAATGGCGTCGAGGTTTTGATCCTCCTCAAGCCGCTCCAGCCCAGACTTTGCATGCAACAGCGACCCCTCGGCTTTCGCAATGAACTCAATGTATGGGTTATGTGCGCGCAAGTGGTAGTAGTTCCGCAGCGAGAGTGCCTCCTCGTGGGAACGCTTTAGTCCTGTGAAGGCGGCGTTGCGTTTGATCTCCGGCGGGAGCGTGGCGTTGCGGAGCTCACGGTAGTACGCCCCACGCGGTGCGACGCGGCAGTGAAAGTCGTGCGCATCAATGAACAGCACAAGACGCAGGGATTCCTTGTAGCTGGAGGTGCTTCCCGTCAGCTCGTCCACAACCCGATACTCATACGAGGGGTCACCCATAAATGGTCCACGCATTCTGTACATCAACATCTTCTTCTGCTTCTCATTCACAACTTCGTCCATGGTGCGCTGCATCAGCGACTCCGTCGTTCCGAGAAACACAAAGGAGAGACCCCCATCGACGGAATAGTAAATGACCGGTTGCGCCACAAGGTCGTCGTCAAAGGCCTGCACAATTATGTAGTCATTTTTAAAGCCGTACACCTTTCCCCACACCAGCATCGTGCGCCGCTTGCTCTTCTCCATCAAGAGTGGGATCGACGTCGCAAGCGCGACACGCTCACTCGTGGAGAAGACATGACCCGTGGCGGGTGCAAAGGTGAAGACGTCCGCCAAAGACATAAAACTGCCCAGCAGACGACCACCATGGCAGCGAGGAGGGCATTACAGAATAGGCGAAAGGGAGCACAAAAAAGAGAAAAGAGGGGTAGGGTGGGTGGAAACAACTGAATCAACACGCAGAAAAAGACAGAGATCTGAAACCAAAACAAAAAAGGAGTCATCAAGTAAAAGGCATGTAGGTGTGTGTGTGTGTGTGCGTGTGCATATGTGGTGTGGTAGAGTGAGAGATAACAAAAAAAAAAAATGTGAGAAATATGTACAAGAGAGAAGAGATGCCAACAGGGGAAGACATCCCACCAAGAGCGTACTAAAGCTGCAAAATCCACAGCCACAAGCACTGAAACAAAAGAAGACACGTCCATCAGGACTACGCCGTATGCCTTTAAAGCTTGTTGGGGTCGGCCTGAAAATCCGCCCGCTCCGCATCACTCATCAGTGACCACGTGTCCCTCAACTGAGCCACAACATCGTCCTGCAGCAGCCGTGCAGCCAAAGTCACTTCCTCAAGAAAGGCGTGCGTCTCATCCTCAACAAAATTGTACAATTCAGCAACATGATTCTGCTCATCAGCCACCCCTTTCACACTATCGAGTGTTATGTTCACTTCAGCAAGAGTCTTGTCAATCGCATGCGCCTCTGCATTCGCCTGATTCACGGCACTTGTTGCAAGCGCATGCCAAGAATTAGCAAATTCTTGCAGTCCATGAGCAAGTACCCCTTTACCATCAGTCGCCGCCACTGCGTGGCCTTCATCACCTGCGTCACCGGCCTTCTGCAGTTGGAGCGCCTCCCGCTCCATTAAGCGAACCTGAGAAACAACAAGCGAATTCCATCGCCGATGAAGGCTATTCAGCAGGGTTTGTTCCGCTTCAGACGAAGAAGGCGACAAGCCCGCAGACGTCCGCAAAAGCGGGGGCACTATTTGAAATGGCCGTACATACGATCTGTAAAGCTCCTCTGCTCGCAGTTCATACGGCGGCAACGGACGCTTTTGCTCACCCTCCGGCTTCACGAGAAGAACACCGTCATCGTTTCTATCGCTTTCCGCCCGCATACCCGTTGCGTTAGCGGCTGAGGTGAGTTGCCCCATACGACAACTCCCTCCAGAAATTCCGCAGGTTGCCCTTACTGGGCCTCGTGAAGCTTCTGCCGAAGTTGCTGCTATTGCCACGTCGAGCACAGCGCCCCGCCACGAGACAGAAATAAACCACAAAACAAGAAAGAGGAAAAAAAAAAAAATGGAAGCAATCAAGCATCCAAAGGGCATCATTTAAAAAAGTAATACAAGAAAAAAAAAGGGGGAAAAAATATTTTTAAAACGCGACAAAGATATAAATTTATATAAAGATAGCGTGTATTATTCCATACGGAGCCTCTGTCAATAGATCATTACGGAGAAAGGCAGAACAACGACCACCAAACCTTGCCACGGCCCGTCATGGCCACACACGGCACACATCACGCACACCTTTCTGGCTGAGGGAAAAACAACACTCTCCACGCGGTTGTGTAGGGCTTTTCACAAGACGTGCCACACGATGCTGCACGGCATTAACCGCGCTGCCAACTTCGAGTCCCCCACTGACAGCAGAGGTTATGAAGACCACGTTTTGGTGGCAACTCCCTCCATCGCTGTGTTTTTCTTTTTCCCGTATCGCATCATGCTGCTGTGTAAGCAGCAGCCGTGTGGAGAGCCCATACGCCCAAGAATCCCCCAGTGCGGGTATAAGAATGCGGGAGCACTCAGGAGTACCATGCTTCAGCGTGCGGCTCGTTACTTGATTGCTTACAACAATGCAAATATTCTGCTCCCAGGCGTGTTTTTGCAACAACTGCCCGCACCTAAAAAGCAAACGTGAACGGTGCCACATGTGCTGTTTGGGTGTCCATAGCGGTGGCAGATGTTCCACCCTCTAGAGCTTCACTTCCAAGCTGATGCGCACCAAGTTGAGAAAAGGAGCGGAAGGGAAACGCGATGGAGTCAATGACGACCATCCGTGTTCCTGGATGGGAGGCAAGATATGTAGGCAGCACGTTCAGCAATGCCATGAGCGAAATCACATCCACGACGCGAAGACACTGTGTTTGCTGAAGAATGTGGTCCACTGTGAAAAAAGCGGCAAGAGCGGCCAAAGAGGCACCCATCGCCCCAGATCGAGTTCGCTTGCGTGATGTGGACGAGTCTGAAATGGAAGCACTGCGGCTACCGCTACCAAGGGACAAGGAAACAGTCAGGCCGTCCTCGTCTACAATTCCCGCACTATTGCCAACAAAACCCTCCGCCTCCCGTCGCAAAATAATTTCTTTCACTTGCATTACAGCGGCATGAGCAATTTCACGAAAACGCTCCGGCACAAAGCTTCCCTCCGTATCAATAAATAGACATGCCCCATTCAGCCCACCCAACTCCTTCGGCAACACACAATTCACTGCGAGCTGCATAAGCAGCTGTGTCTTCCCAACTCCTGGTGGGCCACAAACCTCTGTGACCGTACCCACCTGCATCCCACCACCAAGAAGCAAATCCATGCCCCTACAAAACGTCGTGACCTTTTCGCTTTCCTTCTCGGCCTCTAGTTTCAACATCTCTTCCAAGGTTCGAGTATCAGGAAAAAGACAACATCCACTCTCCGAAGGATCCTTCCCCCGGTAAAGGGGAAGAAGAGCGTTCACTACATCTACGGCTTCCGCCCGCGTCAGCTGCGGACACCGCACAAGAAGACGGGATGCGGCGTCCGTGGCGGAGGAAGAAAGGATGGCAGTGGAAGCAGCCTCGTGAGGCGGCCCGCCTTCAGCCTCGTTGTGCAACTGTTTCTCCCAAAGGCAACAGATATCATCCAACCAAAGCAAGCCCGCATTCTGCAGCTTCGCCTTGAGGGAAGGGTTGAGGCAGCTGCTATGCTCCACTTACATCGCGCTTTCCCTTTTCCAGTCAAATGTGACATACAGAAAAAGCAACAAGCGATAGAAACGGAGGTAAGCGCTGTTAGCAAAAGAGAGGAAGTAAAGCAATCTGAACAAGTTTCAAGCCGTTGAAGAAGATGCGTGGATCAGACAGCATGATTTTTACACATTACTTTGTGCGCGTGACATCGCCGCGGCAATCGTAGAAAGATAAACCAAAAAGAGTTTTGAGATGCGCAAAGGTATTACCATTGCACCCTAAAGCAGCTATCAACTAAAGCCTCAGGGATGGGCCATGGAACCCGCGGGGGCAAACTCTCGCGACGAAAAAGAGAACATGCCCTCAAGCGTCTTGTTGTCGTGTTGAAAATCCCTGACAAACCACAAGAAAGCGTCATCGTTGCGCCTGATGAGACATCTGGCAGCGCAGCTCTAGCGGGCTTGTCCACACTGATCACGGGACGCCAAGCGCTCTGAAGGTGCCTCTGCACCAACTGGCGGTGAACCACGGTGTCCAGCATCATTTGTGTAAAGTAGACAACAAGCGGCGGTAGCGAGTGGAAAGCACCCCCAGCTGTGTAAAAGTCGAGTTTCATGAAGGCCTGTAGTGCTCCATAGTCCTCGGCTGCCACCCACTCTGCTATGCGTGCCAGACGGCTAAGCATGCACCCTCTGCACTCTTTGCCATCGTGCCCCTCTTCACATTCACCTAGTAGCGACATAACGCGACGAAGTACCCGTTCCGCGGCGAAATCATCTCCTGTAAACAAATGATAAAGCAGTTGACAAGCAAGCAAAACGTCCCCATCCGAGAGAGTGGGTTCATTACCCGCCGTCTTGCCCAAAAAGAAGGCGCTAGCTTCCACATTGCATACTGCTTCCGTGGGGTTGTCAAAGAGACCCGCACATGCAGCAAATGACAAACTACTACTAAGCAATTCCAAGTCATTTAGAATTGTCCCCATGCACACGCTCCAGACCCAAACACACGCAGCCAAACGCTTGGTGCGCGTCTGCTCCCCTTGAGCCACATCAGGAGCCGTGTGATCGCCACTAGCGTGTGCTCTCACAGTCGAGGAACAGTACCGTAGAAAAGACTGTTGTGAATCCTCTTCGTGGTGGGAAAAGAATTTCATTAGTGGAAGCAACTCTTGCTTAATCGCCTTCAATTGGCTTGCGAGCCTTTCCACTCGATGCACTGCGGCATGCACGGACGAAGCAACAGCATCTTCCATCATCACTCTCTCAATGATTTCCTCCCACTGCAGCTGTACATCGGCCATGGATTCTTCTAGTAGTGAAAGGGGACGCAGGACTGCGGGCATGCTGCGTGTGTAGGCCCGGCGAAGGGCACCATCACCTGTCGCTGCTTCTGCCATCACACGTTGGGTTTCCTGCAATTCTACTACGTTCTTCACAGAAACCCCCCCCCCCCCACCCGCTACGACCCACCTCCCCCAAATTGCGGTACTCGTAAAAACAAAAAGTAATAATAATAATATATGTAAAGACCAATACGCAGCAGCAACAATACCGAAAAACATTCCATTCCAATAAATGCTGCTTAAAAAACAAATGCGAGACGCACACACGCAAAACAACATCTAGTACCCCATGCCTTTTCCAGTGAGACCCTTTTTGTTGTTGCTGTTGTCATAGTTGGGACAGGGTTACTCACACACAAACGTGCAGGCACTAAATAGCCCACAGAAGACATGAGAAAGCAAAAAAATAGCGACTAGTGGGAGAAGGGAAGTGACCCAGAGAAAAAGAGCACGAAAGAAAGAATTAAATATTGTCCACCCCCTCCTTGTCTTTTTTTCTCTCCTCGACTAATGGCGATTTTCCCCGTTCTATATATATATATATATATGTATATATATATATATATGTCTGTGTGTGTTTAATGACTTCATGATGTGGGCAAACATCTTGTTTACATGTCGTTGCCTTTCCCCCGCTTTTCTCTCCACTTTTTCCCCTTTTGGAGATAAAGGGGAAACACAGGGAAGTAAGGGCAATAAGAAAAAAATGGAAAAATAAATGCAATAAAGAGACAGAGGTGCATAAAGAAAAGTACCGGCGGAAGACGAGCTCTCAATATTCCTTCAAAAGATGTAGCATCATCAAACAAAATTCGTCGTAGTACAGTTTCCCGCGAGTCCTGTATGCATAATTACTCATCACCTCTGTTGTACGCTTCTTGATCATTTTTTCCATCATAGTCATCTTCTGTTCATTGTGACGACAGATCAAAGCCCGAACTGGAGTAAGTTCTTCAGCCGCGGTCTCGTTTCCTTCCATTTCCTGGTCCTTTAACGTTATCGGTGAGGAATTGTTGGATGAAGCAACATCAGTGGAAAAAGCCGGGCCTGTGTCTGAAGATTTCTGACCAATCGCGTTGTTTCGGAAATTGCCTGAGCTCACATTCTGTCGGTACTCCTCTATTAGGCGCATTGTTCCATCTTGGTCTTCGTAGAGCCCCAAGGGGTCCAGATGGCCGAGCACCATGCTTACTTGTTGTTCCGTGATGAAGCCCTCATGACGTGTGTCCAATGACTCAAAAAGCACTTGTGCCACCCGCTCATTGATTGTACCAAGCTCTGTCAAGAATTCGGCAAGAAGTTCCTTTTTAAACACCGTTGCCGCAGGTCGGTGAGGTGGTGCGGCACTCTGTACTTCAGACTCCAACTTCGCCGCAGTCTCGCGTTCCGCTGGATTAGGACTCAAACTACGTCCACCACCAGGCGAGAAGAACGGCACGTGCTCCGTCTTTTCCATGTCCGCCTTAGAACTGTTTCCAATGACCGGGGTCGTTGAAACCCAGGATGTCATTGAGTGATTCGCCTCTACGGTAGGGCTCTTTGAAGCCAATGCGGCTGTTGTGCGGCGGGGCTGTTTGGGTACCGAATGTTTATTAGTTGAAGTTTCGCTCGCAGTTGCCAAAGAAAGTGCACGTGCTGCTGTTGCGGCCACAGCAGCAGATCCGGAAGCATCCATCATCAACTGTGCGCCTATCATCCGTTGATGCTTAAGTTCACGTCGCTCACGCATCCAGGCATTGAGGGCCTTCTCGAGTACACGCATTGCCTCCTCCCGCGGAATCTGCCCACATCTTTTCGCAGCCCACTGACAGTACTCATCTTCGACCTCGTTGAATTCCTTCTCTGTCGCCATGTCAGGTTGACGCTCAGCGGTGGCAAAGGCCGTAGAAAGAAGATAGTCCTCCAATGCTGTAGCCGTGGAGGTGACGTACAGTTCCCAAAACTGCGCGATATCACGATATGTTGGGTTGTCGGTTGCCCGTTGTATTCCGTCCGGTGCGACGTCGACGTCCACGCTGAATTTTGCACAAATCTCCAAGAAACATCGGTTAGGATTTTTGGAAACGGCCGTAACAGTTATGAAGGTGGAAGCGTTTAACAAAAGTTTTGTCCCCTCCACACCAAATACTGAACGGTGGGCCTCCCCTGGGTCACATGGAACGTAGTCCATGCGAACGCAGGTGCGATAGGAATTTTCCTCCACGGATGCCAACCGTTCCCGGAGAATTGAGGTCGGGAGACCCGGTAAGTCGAGTGTTATGCGACGCAACGTGCCGACTGTCGAAGAATCCTGCAATGTCTCAAGGATACAGCAAGAGATCAACTTATTCACACCAAAATCCCTGATGCTGGTGATGTCCTTAAAGGCTCCTGCAGCGACGTACGGTGGAACACCGAGAACGAGACTCGCCTGGCATTCCGAAGATACCACCATTCCCTTAAGTGCGGGATGAGACGCACCGAATTCAAATTTCACGCACCACTCACTTCCGATTTTATTTTGGACATAAAACAAAAACCAAAAAAAAAAAAAAGAGGTAAATCATTTTTTATTTGTCTTTTTTGAAGGTTCTTGTGAAGAGGGTTTACTCCATTCATAGGTGCGCAATGTCAAACATTATTTCGTCAACATGCCTTGGAGCGACCACAACAGACACCGACAGAAAAAAAAACAAAAAAACAGACCTTGATTGAACTCCTTGTATTTTCCCCCATGCACACCACCACCACCACCAAGAAGCAAGCAAGAACAATAACAAAACTAGGTACAGCCACCACTGCACTCAACGCATCTCGTCATGTACTTTTGACACATCTGTTGGCAGCATCCATCAGTTACAAGGGGATACTCACATGTTTCTTATAATTAAGCTAACAGGAGACACCTGCGCACACACGCGTCGAAGCATCTCAAGTGTCGCCACCGTTTCCCCGCGTTGCAGTGCCGAAACTGCCCGAACGTACCACAGAAAAAGGAGCAAAGATGCTCCTACACCGCTTACGTGTTGCGTGTAAAAAGACAGGTTTGCAAAGTGCCCACGCTGCTTCTGAAGTTCCCTTGAAGTGTCTTTCGTGTCATCTTTGGCAACAGTAAGAACAAGTCGACGGCATGCCCAGGAAAAACTCCTCCACAGTACATATGCTGCGCCGGCGCAGATGCACATGCTTTCCTTCAAAGGGTCAACAGAATCCAAGAGCTCTTCCTCACTCCCTCTCCATCGCACAAAGTAAACAATGGTAGGTAGTGTATGCAGAAGATTAATCCCCAAATTAGAGAGAAGTTGAAGTGAAAGTAGAACATTCACGTCGGCACGACGCAGCATCTCCAGATTACTGCCGGGTGGCAAGTTGGTTACCGGAAACGGCACGGGAGATGAAGCAGAAGAGCTCGCCCCAATCTCAAACAGCAGTGGTGTGGTTACGGCAGCCAAGGAGAGTGTGCATGAAAGCAATTGAGAGCTCAAGACAAAACTAATCATTCCACGCGTCAGAAACAACGGCACGCAGAGACCAGCCATTGTACTCACCATCACCGTGAGAAATGCATCAAGAGAATCCCACACGACCCATCCAATCGGCCCAAAGGAATATCCAAACGCAAAACAAGATGTAAGCAAGGAAGCGACGCGCCCCATGTGAAGCATCATGGTTTTTGGTAGAAAGAGAAGCAGTGTGGAGGGCAACAAAGCAAACGCTATCGGAATAGCAATTGGAACTTTTGGAAACACAAAAAAGGTGGTCCCACCCATGGCTGCAAACACTATTCCCAACGATGATAGCGAATACACATGTATGAGATGACGACGCGCAATGACGTAGCGCCGAGCGTCTCCAAGGGGTTCTGTTTTCGCTTTTATCTTTTCAACCACGCCTTCAATGGCAGTTGCAGTGGATTTTGGAAGGATCTTTCTGAATACCCCAAAACGGTAACACAAGGCGACTCCGTAACCGCCCACTACCACCCATGAAACACCACACAGGACCTTAAGCACTTGTTCGGCTCTCGCCCCTTCCCTTGCTACCATCTTTGGAAATTTACACCAATAGTAAATAATATCTATGAGAGACTTTCCTTTGTAGCTTTCCTACTAACATAATATTTGTTGGGAATCCAAAGCACTGGCTAAATCAGAAGATTGATCACGGTCATCCAGAAGAATATTGAAGATGTTAATACCCTTCAGCATGTATGAGGAGCGAATACATACCAGTTTCACAAGACACGCAAACATGCACACAATCAAACATGTAAAAATGGGCTGCCCTTATTCCACTCCTCACCATGCGTGTATGTGGAGGGGCTGAGTGTAGTAAACATGAATGTGCCCCTAAGATGCTGAAAACTCCGCTCCCGAAAGCGTACAGTAAAGCAGGAAGGACATAAATGGAAAGGTGTGGTTTGTTCTCGTATATTATTCTTGTATTCCGGCTTTGAGTTGCGTTATTATTCACGTGTTTTCCCCAATATTTATCACCCTCGCCCATTCATTCTTCTCCTCCGCGCAGCAGAGACTCACGCCCGCGCTCCACCTTTTTTTCCCCCCCACTGGCGAAACAACCAGAATAAACAAAATAGGAAAAAAGAGACAAGGAAAGAACAGCTACAACGGAAGCAACAAACAAAAAGAAGACAATAAGATAATACGGCAGACGGTGCGTTGGGCGTCTGCAGAGCTACTCGTACATTGGTGCGTCGTCGTTATTCCTGTGTCTCCACCCACCAGCAGTGGCGAGGCGACGGCAGACCGAATTCACGAAACATCAACTATGCAAGCCACGCCTATGCAAAGCAAGATACAAACATAAAGACAAAGGCACTCGTAAACAAAAAAAAAGGGTAGTGTGTGTGTGTGGGAGGGGGGTGGACGGCAAAACAAATGGAAAAGAGATGCAAAAATGGAAAGGACACCAAATGCAAAGATGCCATCCTTCTTCCATCATCATCGGCTTCCACTCCACATACACTCCCGTCATGGACTATTAGTTTCACCTTGTTTCAGTTGCAGCTAACCCCCACCGTTTTTTTTTCCTGTTTTTAAATCATAACTCCCCCTCTTCTTGGTCATTCATCACAATGAAATGGTCACTTGGGCGGGAGGAGCGAGCCAGTTGAAAGAAACGGCTGCGCCAAGGCGCAAACCAGCCTTGCCAGTGGAGAAAAGAATGGCAGAAAAGACAAAACGACAAAAGGAATAAGACGATGCACACCTGTTGAGGATGCCTTCTTTTGCCACAACTGTAGGTGACGCAGCCTTTTACTTTCCAGAATGCAGCATGCAGAGTGCCTCACCACGCTCGTTCACACACACACACACACACACACACAAACGCAGACGCTTTCTTGTCTTCCATCTCTCTACCTAATGAGTGAATGAGGGGGAGGGAGAAAAATTGGGCGCCCTACAAAAAGTGTTTCACGCTACTACTCGTTTGTGACTGACCGTTAGGTCCCGCCTCTCTCCAAATAATGACGGAAAATAATAACGCATGAAGGAACGCAAAACAACAACAACACACACACATACAAATACAAGAACACAAAACGCGACAGCTGAAAACCAAGTTGATGGAAAACAAAAAAAAACAATAAACTATGTTGTGCAAGCAAAGAAGTACTAAGGAAGAAAATTATTGGCAATGAAAAAGAAATGCCACGTCAGTCTTCCCTCCATGGCCTGCCTCAAACTTTTGCACGTCCCAGCAGCGGCGCTTGGCCCACCCATCCCCTCTCCACACATCACACGGTCGAAACAAAGCACGTTGGAGGAACAATATAATACAACAAAACAATAGAATCACAAAAGAAAATCGGAAATGACACCGATACCAACGCTAGCGAAGTACAAGCTGTTTTGCATTCTGTCGACGCATCTCATCGTCTGCTTCCTTCACCAGTGTATCAAAGTCCGGGCTGAAGATGTAGTCATCAAGGGATCGCAGCAAGGGTGAAACTAGCGCTTTTCCCTGGCCCCTACAATTGAAGCCGCTCTCCTCAGCAGCCTCGATGCCCTGATTGTATAATTTGTCCCCCATTTTGTACATATCATCCAGCAGGGGTGACCGGCATAAGGCAATCTTCTTCAGCATACTCCCAATCAACAGATTAAGAGTGGCAATTGAGGGCGCTTCGCCACAGGGAACAGGATATTCCGTTCCAGTGGGAATAGCGTTGTACCGCGCGAGTTGCACCGCTGCAGGAGGCAAGATGCCCACAAGAGTCGTACACTTGCGTGTGATAGGTGCACCATCACCGTTTCGCAATAAGGAGACGCCAGAATGATTCATCCTCTCATTTGATATTTTTCTCTCCTCTCGTTTACGCAAAAAGAACACGGTGTTTTCAAGCGGCACCAAATCAACCTCCTCTCCGCGACAAGCATAATCCTGCAGCAGATGGCGGTCCTCCAATATAAAAAGAACGTGCAACATGCGTCGAATGTAGCTGTAACGCGCCACAACAGAAGTCGATGCCATAGCCGTCGCATCTTCCCTCATTACTTGTGCCAAAGAGAGCGCAGGTGAAGCCTCTACTGGAAGAATGGCATAATGAAGGCTCATATGTAATTTCTGAGATCGTCCGTGGCCGTTTGCGGTTTTAGGCAACCGATCGGGAAGTGTTATGCCCTCCAGACAAAGAAAGGAGAAGTCCTTGTCTGCAGCTGCACCAAAATCATTGCAAAGAAACCCGCCGTGCGCGCAGCCTGACGGGTCCGCCTGAAACCAAAGGGCGTCAAAAAGAACACCCCAGATGTTGTTGTCATCGTCATCACTTACATTTATATCCCGCCTCATGGAGAAGACATCCCTGTCCAAGGAAAAGGTGACAGGGATGTCAAAACTGCGCCTCGCTCCTGTCTTGGTGCTTCTACTAGAAGGAGCAGCAGCGGCCAGAGCCGTAGCAGACCCGTTTGCTGTTCGCAAGAACTCTCGCTGCGTTTGCCGCCTCGTCGTCCCATTCGCTACAAGGCCAAGAAAACACCGAAGTACCACATACAGTTCGGTTACGTGAGATTGCACTGCACCAAGACTAGACATGGAGTCCGACACAAGTCGAATCAAGTTGGTTGCAATGTCATCCATGCCATCAAGAAGAAGATCACCAGGCCACTTCCCACACACAATCTGCACACATGTGTAGCGAAGCGACAGACACATCCAGTGTCGGTAAACGGTTTCACAAACCCCAGTTGAGGTGCCAGCACCAAGCGATCGCCTGGAAAGCTTCAGCAGAGACATAAGGGAATCACAGACTTCCTCAATATGACGTGGGAGTTGACCAGCTAGTGAGGGGCATAAAAGCAGCATAGACCTCTCACGTGTGGGAGATACTGATGTACGCTGTGGCGTCTTACGACCCATTAACCTCGTAGGCACATCCGCATTATTTGAAGAAGTTCCCAGACGTTTTACCATCGCTTGATGGCTCGTGCCACAGTGACGCAAAATCCAATTATCATATTTCAAGAGAAAGTCCCTAGCTCGACATGCCTGTGATTGAAGCATAACGATATCATCTACCAAACACTTATAGACTAACATTGCAGCTAAACGACTCCTTCGATGCTTTTCATGTTTTGTCCGTAGCATTACACCAGTCTCCTGTCGCTCCTGTATTTTCTGAAGGAGACTCGTAATGACATCACGTTCCTCGTGCAATGCCCTCATAGCGGTATCTGACAAAATTCGAACTTCATCCAAATCTCCAACATCCCGCATGTAAAATGAACCTGACCTCGTTGCAAGACTCGATAGACAGAATTCCCCTGAAAACAAAAGGGATGAATCACAGGCCTTTGATACAAAGTTCACATGCAAACCGTGGTGAAGCATCATCATCGCATGCTCCGATTGATTGTGGTATCCCTGATATATGTACTTTTCCTCTGGAGTAAGAAATGAGCTGGTGGCAGCGGTAATAGCGAGCGGTGAAAGATGTTCTCGAAATGCTCGACTGCAAGAATGCATTCGGCGTCGCTCTGCCTCAATCACCTCACGACGATCATGCTCGAGTGTGCTGACAGCCTCAACAAAGCAAAATTCATGCATGGCTTCCAATAACTCACTCTCCGTGGTTAACTCCCCTTCTGATAGTACATACTCTATTTGCTCCAATGCCTCTTCCAGGGAGTGGAGGGAATGAGAGACAACCCAGCGTGTGTACCATCGCACTATGGAAACTTCTCTGGATACATCCGCAAAGCACGCATCTCTCCCCATCACCTCTGTAAAGAGCTGCATCGCATCCGAATTCCGTGTTTGAATTTGTTCGTTTTGTTGAAACCCCCCGGATCCATCTCTGCTGTGGAAGCCATCCGAGGATGATGTGGAACACGACCGTCCAGTGAACTCTTTATGTAGTGCCTTCTCACTCTGCAAATATTCATCCAAATTCCGGAGGTCCTCTTCTAATTTCTCAACAACAGCTTCCAAGTGATACGGTACCTGAGCCTCATACGACGCGGGTGCCTCTTCGCAGACAATAAAGGGGTAACTTGAACACTTCAGCGTACGTAGCACTTTTGCATCTACCGTGCGATGATCCGGCTCAAAGGGAGGCCCCACTGAAGCCGTTCCGTCGTAGTCCTCGTGACTGTTACGAAGTTCCTGCCGCAACAAAGACACCACTTTCATCTCCTCCTCCACCTGCTGTGAGGTCAGCGCCAGCACCGAGGCGCAATCCTGACTGGGCTCGATCATTTCAATGGGAAATGACATGAATAGAGGTACAATTAAGAGGGAGTGAGAGAGAGAGAGAGAGACAGCACACACCTGCTTTCCGTGAGCCGCCCCTTTTTATGTGATTTTTTCCCCGTTTCTTTTTTTTTTTGCTTTTTTCTTCGTTTTATTCTCTGATGTTGACGCTGCAGCTTCTGTTTTCGATTCTCCTTCGTTGATCCCTCCCTCGCCTCAGCTTTTGCTCTCCGTCTGTACCTAAGAGGTAGAGAGGCACGAAATTCCTAATAAACAACTCATTTCGAGAAAAAAAAACCAAACAAGAAATAAAATAATATCAAAATAGAGAACGAGACACCCACAGAGAGAGAGAAAGAAAGAAAGAGAGCGCGAGTTTGCGCGTGTAACGAAAAGTAACACCCATACCCACGCATAATATTTGCGCATTAATTGAAGTACCCGTGGAAAGGGCTCCATCCCAGCAGGAAGCTAGTTTCTCGCCGTGGTCCTTACAACATCGTTACAGACAGAGAGAGAATACACAGTGCTCATCTGTTCGTCCTTTCTGTTCCTGTTTTCACCTCCTCCTAATGTGAACAGTTTCTTTTCCTTTTCTTCATCATTATCTCACTTTTTGGTTGCCACAAAAAGAAAAAAAAACCGCAACTTCACCCCCTAAATGCGTTTCCACCTCCTCGGCCACCGCGCCCACCACTCCGCCCACCACGATGATTCCCACCGCGCCCACCTTTCCGCTCTAGAGCAGGGTTGGTAACCGGCGCTCGAGATTGCCCCATGACAGAAGGTCGTTGCATGTACGTGTTGTCCATAGCCCACATAGATTCTCCACCAAGCACAGCTGGTTGAAACGGCGGCGGCTGTGGCTGTTGCAAGATTGGTCTTGGTGTTGGTAGAACACCACCTCCAGGCCCCATGGCAGAGAAAGGGAAAACGCCTTCTGGTGCTGAAGAAGGTGGTAAAAGTATTTGCTGTGTCCAAGGCTGCTGCAGGCCTTGCTGACAAAGTTGCTGCTTCTGCTTCTGCTGTTGCTGTTTATGGTGTTGGCGTTGTTGTTGTTGTTGGTGTTGGTGTTGCTTATATTGCTGGTGTTGCTTTTGTTGCTTGTGCTGAGCCCTGCTGACTCCTTCTTTTTTCGGGGTGCTCTCATTGCTATTGCCGTGGAATGAAGCAGGGTGTTTGACTTGATCCTCAGTTTGCGTCAAGAGAGTCTCTTGTGTAACCCTTTCCACCACGTCGTCAAGTGCATCTAAAAATGAGTGAACACGTTTTTGCTCCTGCACAGGTATTTGTTGTCCCTCTGATGATCCTTCCAGAATAGCTTTTCTGCCATGAGGTGAGTCAATATTCAGTGCTTCACGAAGTAAGTGAAACAGCTTACACATCACTCCTTGAAGCGGCGAAGATGCATGGCCTCCTGTTGCGCCTTGCTGCACATTATTCTGGTACTGTTCTTTGAATTTCGCCAACAACTCCACACCCGTTTCTTGATTTGTTTCGTCCGCCGCTGCTAAGATGTAGCGACGCCCCATATCGTAGACCGCCTTCCAGTGTCCTCCTCCCTCCACCTTGGGAGGCTTGTTACTCTCCGCCGCATCCATCGCGCGTCCCTCACCTTCCCCGTTATCCACCGAAGTAGAAGCCTTCAAGAAGGAGGCCACACGAAAGTAACTATCCCAGGGGCTGCGGTCATCAAAGAGAGGTATGAGGGGTCCAAGTTTAAGGCCCTCATCCCCTGCGCTACGGGATGCCAACTCCGCCAGAAATGCCTCCGTCTCTGAACCGGCAGAAGATGGAATCAGTGATGGCAACACCACCGGCAGTGGATGTTTGATGTAGTTCTCCCTCCAAACAGACTCGGCATACAAACTGCGTCTCCAGCATTCCATCAACTTTGCCACCTCCGAAAGTTTGAAACATATCCGCAGAGATCCTCCTTCACCTGTGGCGTTGTAGAGCTCAAAAAGTATCTCTTTCGAGGGAGTGGAGGGAATGACGTCTGCAAGAACAGACCGAAGAAACAATGCCTTCCAAGGGCAGGAACGATGGTGACCAGAGATTTTCTCTTGCTCACTCAAGTGAATCGTGTGATGGAATCGGACCGAAGAAGACGTTGTGGCTGCGTCCTCGATACATAGAGGAGCAACATGCGCCAACACATTTCCATGCTCATTTTCAATAACCGGCAGTTGTGCTGTCGCTTTCTCCGATACTTGTGTGGGGCAATTTAAGCTCATCGCCTCTCCTGATCCATGCTGAGCAGCTGAGTCCGTAAGCAATACAATTTTCCCCTTCTCACTGCTTGTCTTTTCGTCCCCCTCCGTAACTTCCTCCCCTTCAGTGTTTTGCTCCCGTGGTGGCAGTGGCTCTTGATACTCGTCAGCCACCATCTTTTCAAGAGTTAGCTGCGGTCTCCCACCACAGAAATGACATCGCATATCCACACAGAGTTGTTCCCACGAGTTAGGATTTACAGCCAATTCACATGTGTTCTGTGACACTCCCCGCGACAAAGTGTAGCCGAGGAGGGCGAGTAAGAGAGAGAGAGACAGCACAAGGTCCTCACTTTCGTCACCACTGTCCCCGTTTTCCTCTTCGGAGGAACGCGCACGCTTTAAGGCAAAAATAACACGCAGTAGATTCATCGGTGCGCTGCTTCTTAAACGACTTGATGTCTGTGCCATCCGTGTACGCAGGCACTCCACTAGAGGCAAAACCAGTGCACTGCGAATAAACGACGGTGGCGACCCTCTTGGGAGTAATAGCTTCACGGCGTTAGACCCACCCCCAGGCGTGAGTGCGAGACTCGTCCCTTGTGGGGAGGCGGAGGTGGCATCTGTCAACAGAACGGCGGCACAGCGGTGAGAAATCATAGAATTGTTGGTCGGGGAGAAGCGCGGTGCATTTAGCATGTGTCGCACAAACTCCCCCTGACGCCACCAGCAGGATGACAAGTGAAGCTCGCGCAGTAGTCGATTGATGATGCTCCTCCCATCTGGTTCTGAGAAATCCTCCGTTTGGGATTCATCCATGTTTTTGCTGTTGCCTACGAGAAAGATTTCATTGTCTTCCTGAATAAGCAACGGTGATTGCAGTAATTGCAAAAGCTGCAGACGCTCCGGCTCTGAAAAAAGTCGAGAGCCTTGACAACAGCGCGTATGCACCGCAAGCACCGTGGTGGACTCACCGGACTCCTGCGCCCTCACAGCTCCTGGCACAACGTTCATAGATGAAAGGAGAAACAACACGTCCTCATTGTCTGCAAAAAACGCACTGGCCACAACATCGTGATGCCACTCACGGAAGCACGCAAAAACAGCCTCGGTGATGATCATTAAGGCGGGAGCTAAGCGAGTTCCCTTCTTCCTACCATGCGCATGTACCACCCCCTTCAAAAAGTGGCACACACAAAACAAAAATAAAAGACATTTAACAATAAGAAAAAAAAAAAGAAACGTTGTAAGCACCTCTTGTTATGTTAATTGCATTCTCTTGGCGAAACGAGAGTAACAGGAGGAATTGACGCGAACCCAACAGTCATGACCGTAATCAGTGGAGCTGGGTGGCCGGAAATACATAACCCAGAGAGCCGCACACGTACACATTTTTTGCCTTTCCTTTCTCCCCTTCTCCTTAGTTTTGCTCCTCCTCATGTCAATGACTCGTACCCACTTCCCCCTCCTCTTCTTCCAGTCTCCCGTTCTCGCATTTATCTTTTGTCGTTCGGCATATATGCGAAAATGTCCTCAGCTACTCTCCGCAAGGAAAATAAGCAAAAAAGGAAGGGGAGACATGCCGGGAGGAAGAACAAAAACAAAAAAAATGCGCCACACTTGAAAAAGAGAAAAGCGCACATGCGCTTTTTCCGTGTTGCGAAAGTCACTGTGCATAAACGTGGATGTGGTGGTGGGGGTGGAGAGACGGCGGTAAAGTTATGCGCTATCAAAAGAAACATTACAGGATCCAGTTGCTATCCAAACATATCGAAGGAGAAATACTAAATAATAGTCAACAAAAATATATATATATATCACCCGAAGGGAGGTGGAAAAAACGCGAAAAACAGGAAGATTTCCTGCAATTACACCGCGCAACAGAGAAAATAAGGGACAAGCCTAGAACCGTGCGCTCCGTTCTTTTTACCCTCGTTCGTGTTGTTGGGTTTCAATTGGTGGGTGGGGGTCCAACGAAGAAGCGCTTTATAACATCCTCCCAGCCTGCTATCCTCTTCCCAATTTGTGTCCTTGTTGCCGTTGTAATGCCTTGTCCCCTTCCCCCTTTGTCGCTTTTTTCTTCCTCCTTCCTTCCTCCCCTAACCCTCTCTCTGCCTTTGTTGTGGTTATCTTTTTTTTTCCGTTTTTTTTTTTGGGTTTTGTGCATAGCCACCTCAGTCTGTTTTTCTTTGTTTCTTCCCCTTCTTGTTAGCCTCTTCAAATTCGTTTTTTTTTTTCCCCTTCGCCACCACTACGGTTTGCCGCTGCAGCCCCGCTCTCCATACATCCCCACTCTAGCGAGCGCCTGAACCCTGCGAACCGTCACGGCTGTTCCGACAATTCTTCGAGTTCTCGGAGTGCAGGGAGCCCCCTCGTGGGTGTGAGGGCTCAGACCCCTGCGACATTTGCTTTGAAAAGGTTCGACTGTGTGGGGCCGAACTTCCTCCCTCGCGGCGCTGGCTCATGCTGGACAGTACAGC
The DNA here is from genome assembly GCF_003719475.1 of Trypanosoma rangeli. Lineage (NCBI taxonomy): Eukaryota > Euglenozoa > Kinetoplastea > Trypanosomatida > Trypanosomatidae > Trypanosoma > Trypanosoma rangeli. Next base: position 48,957 of record NW_021705766.1, read on the forward strand.
AGCCTCACGGTTGCGCTGCGACTCTGTCCGCTTGAATGCAGCCATTGGGGGCTTAGATCCGTTAGAGTTCTGCGTGCTGTGGCGCTTGTAGGCTCCCTTCGAGTTGACGTCAACTTCACCATCGGCCGCCTGAGAGGAGCCGTTGTTATTGTTGTGGTTGCTCGCTACTGCGGCCAATGCCCTTTTCTTCTCCTCCTTACGCATCGTGAGCAGTGCATGATCTGACGGTGCACCCTCAATGCCGTAGTGTTCCACGTTCAACTGCCCAAGCAGGGTTTGTGCGTTGGTCGTGAGCGCAGCATTGCCAGTGTTCAGCTGCTGGCATACACGAATATCGCGTGTGTTGGAGAGCTCCGCATGACGGATGCGGATCTTTATATCATTTACAATCTTTTCATTCTTATGCTTATTATCCAATAACTCCACCTGAAGCTTGGACTTTGCCTGGCGCAATTCCTTGATTTTCGCAAGCAGCACACTCTTTTTTATCTTCGCCGCATCGGTGTATTCCTGCATTTCTTTGGTCTCCTTGTCAAGTTCCTCTTCTTTGGCCTTTGCCACACGGCTGTAGGCATTCAGTTCTCCGTGCTCAACGCGTGGACCATTGCGCATGTCCTGCGCCCGCTTCGCTGTCCGCTCCTTCAGCAAGGCAATTTTCCTTAGCTCTTCTTCGCGCTTCACCTGCAGCTCATTGATGTAGGCAGCCACCTCGTCTTCGGAGTGCAGCTTATCGGATTCCGCGATACGCTCAATTTCCTCTGGGAGAACAGCCTTCACGTAATCTTCTGCACGACCGACGAATTCCTCAAAGCGCTGCACACGGGCAGCAACGCGGTACAACAAAGCGGCCTTTCCATTCCCCTCGCCCTGCAGCAACAAGGCGTCTCCCTCATCCTTGTTGTGCTGAATCTCCTCCATCAGTCTCACCCGATCCTCGCGTAGCACATGCAGTTGAGGCAGCTCGCTGTCGCCTGACTCGTTCAAAAGAGATTGAATGCGCGAGGAAAGCGCCTCTTTGCGGGTACGGAGTTCAGTCTCCAGCTCCTCAAGACGGGCAACTGGATCCGTTGACATCTGCGCTTTGTGATTTGAAGTAAAAAAAAAAAACGCGTGTTCAAGTAAACACAAGTATGTATGGCAGTCTCACGCAGTGTGGGACTTCGCTTTTTGTAGATTCTCTTGTTTTACCTTTTTCGGCGTTAGTTTTGATTTTGCTTGTCTCTTGCTTCTCCCTGTGGCTCCCTACTTGCTCTTCTCCTGACAAATAAGCTTGTGTTATCTATGCACCCACGAGGTCGGTTAGAAAAAGGCAAAGACAAAAATCCCACGTGTCTCATTACATAACAACATTAGATAGAAGATGCACGCATTCGCAGCGTTCTTTTTTTTTCTTCATTTTTCTTCCCCCCTCCTCCACGTCGTCATACGCACGGGTAAGAGGAAACGACGGCGTACAATTCCCTCACCTACAGCATTTCCTACATGCAATAAAAAATAATAAAAAAACGCGCCACACCCAAAAAGCCAACGGCTACTTGTCTACAGATGGACGGACCTGAATTTAAGTACCATGCAAAACAACAACAGCAACAACACGGGGAATAAATGCGACAAACACTCAGACGGTGCCCACAGTTCATGTCTCTTCATTTGCGCCGCCGCTATGCGTGCGGCTTTCACCCTTGTACATCCTTCTCACCCCGCGCATACAAAAAATAATATATATATATATATATATATATATATAGCAACAAAAGCAGTTTGCATATATGAGTGCGTTCACCTTCTCACGAGACACTCTTCTGTGTTAATTTCTTCCTCTAGCCAACATTAATTTTGCAACAATTATTGTTACAATGGTTTTGCTTGTGCTTGCACTTAACATTACTCACCGCTTCACCTCTCCCTGCCTCCTTCTTTCCCATCCTTTTTTTCCTCTCTACTTCTTCCACACAGACACAGCAGGTGCGCATTCATCCCCCTTCAAGCTAAGAACGATGCAGGTAAAGGACGCCATGGGACGTAGCAAAAAAAAAAAATAATAATAATAAGGTAAATATAATGAAATATTTGTAAAGGGAAACATACAAGCCATCATAAAGGCGCAATAGAAATCATAAAAACAGCTTCCGCATTTATAAGCGAAGACATTGGTATTTTATTGCATGCCCTTTTACTTACACGCAGCTCCTTCGTCGTATCGCCCCTGCCATAATAAGTGCATCCCAACAAAAAAAAACGGTACACACATTTGAATGCTTTCTTTTTTCGTTTGTGTGTGTGTGTGTTTGTAAACAGACTACAAAAGGGAGGAAAAACCACACACTTTGGTGAATGACGCCGTGGCAGCCTTAGCCACGGTCGACGCAAAAGCTGTCGTTTCTACAGATGCTGTGGGCGCCTCACACCTGGCTCGCCCTAGCGATGGAACCTGCAGCCGGTCCATCAGCTCCGTAAGAAACACGGCACTACCCTCCTCCTCTCCGCCCACGTAATGCAAATTTTTTAACAGACGATCATCCATCAATAAACCCGGCCGTGCAGTTTCTTGCACCACCCCCAATTCACAAATACGCGCATGACGCCGACGCCGTTTTGCAGCTATTTCCACAGAAACAAACGGCAACTGTGGGAAAACAGTTAACTCGTAATCTACAGTGTGGGGATTGTCGCCGAGTGCAACAGCTCTCGCGATGTTCACCACTCCACACAGCGACAATGCCATTGTCGCTGTGTTTCCGTCGCGGGCATTCATCATGGCCATTAATGCGCGGTTGATTGAGAAGGTAGCGAATAACCGTAGACTTGGACACGCCTATCTTTGAAAAAACAACACTGTTTGGCTGTGCTATCGCCGTCACTCCGAGACAGGCGAAGGCCTCAAGGTGGGATTGAAAGAGGCGCGTGAAAAGTCGAATAGGAAGACCAAGAAAAATCACCTGCGCCACATCACCATTTCTTTGCGGACTGCGACCACAACATTGAGCGTAGTCACCGTGGGAATGCCGCGCCCCAGGAGCAAGCAGGAGTGTCATCTTCTTCAAAAACGTGCGCGAGCCCTCAGAGTCGTCGTCGCGGAATCGCAACACAGACGCCAATGTTAGCTGCATTTTCTCATCACTCGCGTTACATTCCATTTCTGCCAACGTTATTGCCGATGATTCCGCAAACTCAATACGAATAATGCCTAAATCCGTAAGTAACCGCCGTCGTCTCCGCAGAAAATCACACTTCCACGCCACAACTTCGACCGCACTCGCTGGCGGCAGCCCGTGACTTCGGTACTGTGCCTCGAGGTAGCCTAGCAGCAAACGCCACATCTCTTTATAGCGCGCCGATAAGCAAGCAAGCGCCGCAAGAAAAACAGAGTCACCTCCTAACGTCTTTTCCGCAAGAGTAATAAAGATTTCCTCCAGCTGCGCTAGCAGAGCGCGACATGTATCCATGGAGAAACATGTTCCCTGCATGCACGCCGTCACCACCGGTCTGGTCGTGCCATCAAGACCAACCTCCGGCACGGATAAATGGCTCAGTGGCAGGCCGTACAATTGAGCAAACTTCACCGTCTCATGCTTGACGCAGTGTGCTGCCCTGGTGTACTCGCGAACTACCTCCACACCATTTGCTGTGCAACGGTACAGCAGCGCACCAGTGTAAAGACTTATTAATAACTCTCCACTGCCATTCCGACCATCAGCATCCTTTAGAATAGAGTGAAGAGGAACATACACCTGATCAAAGACGCGCTTGTCAGCTGTCGTCACAATGCATAGGTTGCCTCCATTGAGAAGCCACCGCCTGATGACGTGGAAGCATGGGCTTTTATCCAGTGATTGGTATTGTCCATTTGCCTTGTGCGGGGTAGTGAGAAGTGTTCCATCAAGGTCCGCCAGCACCCACGTGTCATTCAGCATGGGGGACAATCCTACCTTCAGTATGATATTTTTGTTTTTGTTTTTCTCTCTTCTCCCCCGGAACGAGGAAAGTAGAAGCTTCTCTGCAGCAATTCACCCAATACGAACTCACGCAGAGTGATACCCAAGGAGAGTTTGCGAAGAGGCATGTGAAGTGAGTCGTAATCATCGTACGCAGCCATGGCACCGTCGGAGGCAACAAAGGAAAGACGTGTTGATTGAAAACAGACGGAGCCACGCAGCGCCAGGGGTAGCAGGAAAAAATAAGCCGCGGAAGAAAACAAAACAAAGACAGACCAAAAATAACATAAAGAAATCAAGCTGAAAAAAAAAAGACACGAGAAAGAAAGAGCAGCACCCATGACTCGGCATATTTACAGTCCAGATGAATTGTCACCCTCCAACTACGACCCCATCAGTTTGAGCCTCAATGTCAAAGACACTACGTGGCAGCCATGCAACGGCCAAAAATAAGCGTGACACCTTCGGTCAAATTAAACAGCCTTGCTTCGAGGACACTGTCGAAGCGTGCATGGCCCTCAAGAGCAGGAAGAAGAAGACACGAGGGTTCCTTGCATGCCTTATCATTTTTGGCAACAGGCGAGCTTCTGCACTGACAACTGCGCGTGCCACAAAGACAACACGGCAGCACGGAACGAAAAATAATCAGTTTCACCTTCCCCAATGCAGTTGTTAGATTTGTCAGGCAATAGCGCCCCCCCCCCCTCCCGGCTGCCTCGCCGGACAGAACGACGACAGGCAAAGCAGTGCCCAATGCTGTATGTCTCCGTCACTCCCGTATAGCTCCGTCGTCCCAATTTCAAGAAGAGCGGCATCGCGAGTGCAAACAAGACATTCACCGGAGAAATGGTCCGTCTAACGACCTCAAAAACAAAAAGGGATAAACAAACAAAGTAAGCAAAATAGCAGTCAATACCTAGAAACCCCAACAAGTCAGGAAGGCAACAAAAAGCGGTGACAGGAATTCTGATGCTGAGCCTCATGTACACCCACACATATATAAATATCAGGAACCGTAATAAAAGAGTTCCTGTAAGTGTTAGTGTTAGACAAAGACAGGCTATTTTATTCGATGAGTGGCGAGGTACATTTGGAGGGGTGCACCAACTGTGACTACCACTCCCCATCCTGTTGCTTCCTTTCAGTGGTGTAACCACGTGCGATCCCATGACGTCCTTCAAGGATTTCGTCCTGTACGGGCGTTTGCCCATTTTTCGGGTCCAATCCAACGAAAGTACGCTCATGAAGACGAGCCAACGCCCCATTAGCGCCCTGTGTGGCAACTACCCCCGCAGACGCACGAATCAGGGCGGCACCACACCCGTCTTCCATTGGCACCGCAACGGTGGAGGTATCCCCTGCGGCACGCGCATTCTCCACCGCCTGCATGGCCTCGCGCAGCAGTGGAAGAACAGAGTCAAACGTCGTACTGTATACGGCCGGATGACCGAAGAGTGGTGAGTCACAGTCTTCCATTCGTAGGGCAAGTATAACCTCAATGGGGGACACAATCGGTTTTGAAAAATCATCCTCCTTGGTAGGAAAGTGACTTTCACGGCTATTGGGGCAGGCAATCAAGACAAAGCAATCCACAGTATCCACAAAATTAGCAATTTTGTATTTGTTTAGATGTCCAACATAAATGATGTACGCCCGCTTTCCATGGGCACGTAGGAACCGATAGAGCAGCATTGTCGTTTCGTAGTAACCTTCAATCGCCAAGGAGGCCACAACAATTCCCACAGCACTACTACAGCGGATCAATTCCATGTTAAACGCGCGTTGCCGCATCCGTTTGCTTAACGTTGCTTGAATCGGAGCAAGTTTGCTGTTGTTAGAGTCAAAGTGAGCCTCCACCGCAGCTTCCATCTTCCGCATGCCATCATCAACATCACCGCCCACTGCATCATCTGCCAGACCTGCTTCACCACCACAACCAAAGTTTTCATCGAGTATTGTCAGCGCAGGCGCGTTCTCGCTTTCAAACGCCACCTCACGCAACTCTTCTGGGTGATGAAAGAGGTTGTACTGATGCACATTAAGAAGATGGAGCGGAAACAATGCACTGGAGGTACCAACAAACAGGAAATGTTGAAGCACGCTTGGATCCGCACGAGAGAAACGCACACCGTTAATAATCCATGAGGGTCTTTCAAAAGATGAGGGCATAAACGCATCAGGTGTGTGGGTCGTCACATCGACAGAATCAAAGTTGCCCCACTCAACTAACACGTTACAGTCTGTGGACGTTGCTGTTTGTGGCTCACTCAACCAATGACGTGCTGCAGCATCCACCAGACCCCGTGAGCGATGATTCCCAACAACAACCAAGGATACACCCGCCGAAATCCCTTTTTCCTCCAATACATCACACAATCCCTTCAGGCGACGCTGCAATATTCTCACTGCACAAAGCAGAATACGCACTGAAATCGCCCTCGCTTCCGCTTGCGGATATGTTGCAAGTGCGGTAAACCGAAAGTTGTCCTGCACATAAAACACTGGAATACGTGTAGATCGACTCATGCATGCATCTCCAAAGTGAATTATGCATTCGCCGCCGTAGTGCTGTGCAGTGATCTCATCCGGACAGCAGGACCCAAAGGTGTTATCAGCCAACACAAAAAGACGTATTTTTTTATCATTAACTGCCACCGCCTCCGCTTTTACGCGGTCTTCGTTAACTGCTTGGGTAGAAACCTCCGCAACCTCTGCGCAGCCTAGTTTCTCAGCCAAGAGGCCCTTCAGTTTCTCCATCACAGCGATGGCATCCTCAAGTAATTCATCAGGGAATTGCAACGCAACACGCTTAAAAGGCACGGATTCGGCAGGTGGGGCAGAGTTCCCTGCAAGAATGAACTCCGCAACTTCGTCCAGTTTATAGTGACTGCGAACTGCAGGGCGCTGCTTTTGATGTCGCCGCACCTTCGCAGCTGGGGTTGGTGTTGAATCGTGAAACATCGGTCAATGCTTACGTGTGTGTGTGTGTGTCCCTGGTTCTTTCTTATTTCTCCAAGTTACTTCTTTTACTTTCGATTTACTTTAAAGGCACTACTCTGTAATTGTCTAGTGCAGTTGTGCGTGTCGGCTCGCACCCTTATCAGTTCGTCCGAGAAACAAGGCAGGGGAGTCACAAAGCTGCGGCAAGAGTGTGAGGATGGTGAGTGGAACGCCTCTTCTTCAAAGGCATATATTTTTCCTTCTTTTGTGGGTGGGTGTGCAATGGGGAAGTTCTCTCTCCGCGCAAGCCGCGCATTTAAAACGCACCTCCACTCATGTTTCGTTTCCTTCTTGCCTCCATAATGGCTTTACTTTTTCTTTTTGTTTTGTTAAACGGCGCAGCTTACCGGTATTTTGTTGTTATTCCTTCAAAGAAAGCGAAAGCAACGGCATAGCGAATACTGTAGTCCGAAACCGCCGCTTCTGCAGGACAGTGCCCGCATGGACCAACGTGGTACTACGGCTCCACGTCCTCACTGCAGCCGTAGTCCGGGGTGTTTATGCTATCGTAACGTGCGCGCCGACAACCGGTCCCCTCCCGCCTACCCCATGCAATATGAAACGTCGGCAGACCCTCCCACTGCAAGCCACTTGCAAGGGAATCCACCACCTGTGGGCCACACAATCCGTCTGCTGCAACCATGATGCGCTGCGCGGTGTCCTCCTCCGCCGTTGTTGTCAGCGTCGCACGGTCAAAGAGGTCCGAGGTGGGCGGTAGTGTGTAGTACGCAATGCGGCCGTCGTTCCAGTCCTGCAAAATCATGCGTGCGGTGCCTTCCTCGTCAACCGCCCCTCCTTGACGTAGTCTGCCTCGTCGTTGCCCGACTAGGCGTATAAACTCAATGGTGTCATTCGTGTCAAAGGTACCAATATTATAAAAAAGGGCCAGGGGGTGAATGCCTGCCGCAAGCAGCTGTCGACTGTGTTCATCCTCTGTGTCCACCTGCATACAACGCTGAATAAGTCGTTGCACAACTGTGAAGGGATCGGCGATGTTGCTAACCTTTACGGCGTTGCGCAGCACCACATCACCGTTATCCTCACCGGGAGACACGACACCGGGGCAGTCTATCACACGAATATCCGAGCGCAACTCAACCTCCGTGGTGCCTGTTGTAAACCCTGGCGTGTTACCAACTCCCACCACGTGCTTCTGCTTGAGAGCATTAATAATGGAACTCTTCCCTACGTTTGGGTAACCGATCACACCCACCACAATAGACTTCCGCGCCCCCGTTTCTTCATTTAATGCCAATGCACGTAAGCGGCGAAACATGTTCGAAACATAGCTGTGGCCAAGTGCGCCTTTTGCGGTCGCTGTAAAAGGAATGCATGCCACACCTTCGTGCGACTCGAAAAAGTTTATCCAACTGTCCACCACTTCTTTTGAAGGCAACAAATCTACTTTGTTAAGGACCACGACCATCTTTTTCCTTTCATCTCCAAACTGAGAACGAATGGATTTTTCCAACTGGGTAAGACGGCACCCAAGTGGGTCGCGGGCATCCACCACCTGCAGAAGCACATCGCTGTTTTCAACCACTTTTTGAAACTCTCTGTAAAATCGCCGAAGAGACTTGTCCACACCCCGTCGATCCAAGTCATCGCAAATGCAATCTTCCCCTCCCGCTTCATCTACCCACTGCTGAGGCACCTCATAGTGGTACGCCTTTTCTGCGCACTGAAGGGCAAGTGTTCTCATGGCACGCCGCTCTGCAGCCACGCGCTCCTCTGAAGTTTGAGAAGGCTCACCGGATTTCGAATCGAACGTGGCGACATTGGAGAGAATGTTGGCTGTCCCACGCACAGCAGAAATGCTAAAAACACTGCGGTTACGATTCTGCGCGGTACGCGTTAATTTGTGTGCCACTTTCTTAAGGTCCGGCACCCCGGGATCCTTGGTTAGCCTCTTTCTCTGCTCAGGTGGCCGGTAGCGCCCACCACCAGCGCCGCCACCACCACCACCCTTCCCATGTTTCTTCGAATGTCCACCCATTTGACACTACACCTGCAGCAACGGGGCGGTGGAGAAAAAGCAAAAGCAAAACAAACAAAGAATACATTATTGTGACCATTGCACTGAGTGTGAGTCCAGTAGTGAACACGGTAAATATGAAAAATGATAGAGAACGGGCAAAGCAGCAAACACATCATCTAAAAGTGGTTTCCTTATCGATGAAGGCACTGCGTTAACAGTCAAATGGGGAGGATCATGACGACATCCAACAATGAAACACAAAATTAAAAGAACTTGGTGGCGTCCTTGATTGCTGATCAAAGGCCCAGGTGTAGATAAAGTGTGGTAGTACACACGTATGCGTTACTCTCAACGTCGCCTACGCCCCCTTCAAAGGTTCCGATTTCCAATCGTCCCACTTCATCCAACTCCCGCCCTTTCCACAAGTTTCACGCTGTGCATTGTGACAATAATATTGTTGGTGCGATTAGTAATAATAATAATAATAATAATAATTTAAAAAACATAAATATACTGTCCCTTTTTTTTTCCGTGTGTTTGTGTTCTTCAGTGAAGAGTAGCACCATGTGTGTTGCCCATCTGTCTTTGTTTCCGCGGCTGAGTTGTCCGCCTTCCTGCATCATCGTTTTTTTTTTTTCATTTTTTCTTCTTTTTTTCCCCCATTCCTTTTAGTAAGTAGTGTCAGCGGCGTCGTCACAGGTGGAAAGGGAGAAAAAGAAAACAAAACCCAAAAAAAATGGAAAACACAGCACTAGCAATAGCACCACCACGACTTTCTTGAACTTATCTTGCAGAGTTCAAGCCCGGGTGTGTGTGCGTGTGTGCCCTCACGGCCAAATTACTTGTCCGCTGTCGGCTCCGGCACGTTCTCAACCATGCGGGCCATTATGTTATTCAGGCGCGCGACGATTGAGCGCGGGTCTTCCAGCAGTCCCGCAGAGATGACTGCGTTGTCAAAGATTTGCTCCACAAGCAACCCAGCCGTTTCCACCTCCTCCGGAGCAGACGAGATGGACAGCGTGTACAACTTACGCACAACAGAATGCTTCGGGTTAAATTGAAGGTTGTACTTCGGAGGAGGACCCGCTATCTGCCCAGTGACGCGGTAAATTTTCCTCATCTGCGCCGATTCGTGATCAGCAATAACAGCAGGACTGTCACGCAGACGGGTTGTAGATTTCACAACGCCTACACGACCAACCAGGCGCTTTGCTATGAAGTCGCTTAGCGCCTTGACCTGCGCATCTGTCAACTGCTTCTCAACCTTCACGTCTTCCTTGTCGCCTTCCAGCTTCTTCTTGTGCTGCACGCTTCCGTCAAGGGAGGAGTCGAACATCTCAATGTTTTGAAGTTTGTGTTTTGCATACGTGTCCAAATGCTGCATTACAAAATCATCAATGGGCTCGGTGCAGATAAGCACCTCGAGCTCGTGCTCCTTGTACTGCTCATAGTACGGCGATTGGAGTGCCATCTCCTTTGAGGGGGCGTTGATGTAATAAATATGAGTCTGATTTGCCAGCATGCGGTCGCGGTACTCGTCAAGAGATACAAGAGGGTAATCGATGTCAGACTTAGTGGTTTCAAAGCGCAATAGCTTTGCCAACTCCATCTTATGCACCTGATCCGTGCACACGCCCTCCTTTAGGAAGGGTCCATACTCCTGGATGAAGCGCTCGTACTTTTGTCGATCCTGCTTTGCCTCCTCCTCCAACCAACGAATGATGCGCTTGGTGAGCACCGTCGACAGACGCCGCATCATGCTTCCATCTTGTGTGTGTTCACGTGAGACGTTGAGGGGAATGGACTCCGAGTCCACCGCACCCTTAATAAAGCGAATCCACTCCGGAAGTAGCCCCTTTGCCTTGGATTGAATGAGCACCCGACGGCTGTAAAGGTTGACGCCACTCTCCATACGGCCACCACCGTATTTCTCAGTGTGGGACTGTGGAACGTACAGCAAGGCGCGGATGGAAAGTGGGGCATCGACGGCGTAATGCAGACGAAGCATGGGACTGTCGTATGCGCCCGAGATAAACTTGTAAAAATCAATATGCTCTTCATTTGTGATCGAATTTTTTTCCTTCATCCAAAGCGCCTCCACCGTATTTACCTTCCCGCCGTTAAGCGTGATATCATATGAAACAAAGTTACTGTACTTTTTCAGAACACGCTCACATACCTGAGGGGTGCAAAAAGAAATTTCTGTGTCCTTGACGTCGAGAACAATCTTAGTCCCCTTGTCCACCCCCTCACACTCGGTGATCTTAAATGTACCTGTTCCATCCGACTCCCACAGATAGCCCTTGCTGCCCTTCTTCGCACTACGGCTGTAGACCTTCACATACTTCGCCACCATGAAGGAGGCATAAAAGCCAACACCAAATTGGCCAATGATCTTTTCGGCTGCCTGAGCACCAGACGCAGCACTCTGCAACTGTCGCACAAATTCTTTGGATCCAGAACCCGCGATGGTACCAAGATTCTCTGCAAGTTCCTCTTTTGTCATGCCGACGCCAGTGTCACGGATAACAAAACGACTCTTGCTTTGGTTGCAGGAAATAGCAATAAAAGGAGCCTCATCGCTCTCCTCTCGTGGGTACTCCTCTGGCTTACTGATCTCCAATAAATGACGCTTCTCCAGAGCATCACTGGCGTTCGACACCAGCTCACGAATAAACACCTCCTTCTCCGTGTACAAACTACAGGCGACAATGTCCAGCAGTTGACGTGTCTCAGTCTTAAAGCCCATTACCTCCGATTCCCCAACAACATGCTCGGCATCTTCATTAGACTTTGCTGATGCTGATGGAGTCCCATCCACGCCAGTGGACCCATCCTTTTCTGCAGGCGATGGATCAATAACAACGTCTTCGTCAGTGATGTCGACAGGCTTTTTCGCTGTCGTGTCACTCGAGGTAGAGCAAAACCGCATGGGCGTGGTCAGCGCCGCAGAGATTTTATTGTTGCCTCCGTTATTGCTACAAGCCGCGGAGAGCGTAACGATAGCCGTAGCAAAAGCCGCGCGACCTGACGCGGTGCTGTGGCTGAGAGCATTCTGACAGAGTCGTTTATAAACACGGCGCATGCTTGACCGCTTTTCTCCCCAATCCTTTTTTTTTTCTTTATTCCTTGTCTTTTTGTTTTGTTTGTTTGCTTTATTAGCTTGCCGCTTTAGAAACGCTGCGTGTGTGTCCTTGTCGCTTAACTGAAGGTAGTCAGAGGGAAAAACGCGTCGCGTTCCGTCAAGAGAAGTTCACAAAACAAAGTTCAGAAAAAAGCGTGTTAACGGCGGGGCACCACCCACACACCCATTCCGAGGTAACGGCGACAGAATGAAGCAAAACCACAAAACAACTAGTAGAAAACGGAGTGGAAGAATACAGAAGTAGACAGAGAGAGAGAGAAGTAAAAAAGAAAAAAAACACGAACTAAATAAAACGAACACCATTTGCCGTCAATTTTTTCCTCAAATCCATTTTTCTTCAATCACAGTTTCAGTCGTCAACTTCGGTCGATTTCGATTCGCGTTTTCGATCTCTACTACTTCGTTGGGAGGAGGAGTTCGAAGAGAAGACGCCCAGCAAAATAAAAAAAATCTCTCCATTTCACCACTCCCGAATTAGTCCTGTCCTGTAGGTGTTTCTGGCCGTATGGTTGGAAAATGTAGCGGTGGAGGTAGTTTGGGAAACTCTGGCAGTAACGGCGGATGCACTGTTGCATTGGCAGTAAGCGATAAATTAGTTCCCGAAACGACGTCAGCAACAGGTCCACGGCACAGCACGTTGTTGAGGTTTGTCGATAGTGGTTGTTCGTCTTGTTGCATCTGTGGTTTGTCCTCCGTTTGCGTCATGACTGGTAGCGGCGCATGAGCTGCTATGTTCTTTGGCCCCACGTGCGCGTGGGGCATTCCTTCAGCATCGTTAGGAATAACAGATGGGGGACGACTCCGTGAAATGACTGGGATCGTAGGGCGACCCAAAGAAGGAAATGTCAGACCACTTGACACACCGACTTCCACGTTTGTTTCTGCAGGCACATCGCTTTCCATTTTCATGGCATTCGGCGCCATAAACGGATATCGCCCCTGCGTATCCCCCCCTTTTTCCGCAAGCAGCTTAGACGGAGGCATTGGAAAGTTGTGAGAAGCGAGTGGATACGAATTTTTCTGCGGTGCAGGGGATAGCGGTAGTGGTCGCGTTGGCATGGTCTCCTGTGGTTCGGTATGGGGTTCCCGCTCTTTACTCATTGTGGGAAGTGTTTGTGACTGCGCTGTCGGCAAGCATCTCTCTACTTTACCCGAATGTAACAAGAAAGTCGTCATGAGTGGAAGGTTGTCGTTGTTGTTACTCTCGTTGCAGTCCGTGTCACCACTACCTCCGTTGATCTTTTTGCGCTCCTCAGCTGAGAAGGCGGTTAGCGAGTGCAACAGCCCAGACGCCAGATTTAGTCCCAACGGCGCATCCACGTCGGAACCCAAATCCACCGCCACCTCCTTGACCTCATTCGCCGCAGAGTCGTAGATGAGAAGCATTAGCTTCCCAAGGTTGGCACTCGCTGCAGCTGCGCCGTTAGCCCTTTCAGGAAAATTCTTCAAGTTACGATTCAGGCGCTCAAACGCCACTCGCTGAAGACTGCGCCACACATCCACCCTCCCGTAGAAGTCGTCCTCATCCTTTATGAGCGCGACAACTGGCTCCTCTGGTCGCTGCATGCCAATGATGTAGTCCCGTTGCGCCTCAATTTCATCGCAGCGGGCTGCCGGAGTCCCTGGTAAAATGTCTACAATGTGCCAGCTGCGTTCGGTGCAGTCTGCCGCACAGCACCACTCTATAATGCATCCCAACAACCCAGTACCACCCCAAGAAGAGGTGGGAGAGCAAACCACATCTCTGTAGGCGCGCACACGCAAATTGTATACCTTCAAGGTCAACAGCTGATTTTCTCGCTGTAAGACACGCGACCTGAACTCCGTCACGGCATCCTTGCCGTCAGCAAAAAGAAGCATCGTCAACAGCAGTGATAATATCGAAAAAAGGAACTAAACCCGCGACGTGAGCAGGGCTGCCTGGCAAGACACGTCCAATTTGAAGACCACAGATGTCTTTTAATGTATTATCATCTTTGCTTTCCTTCTGCCCCATTGCTGTCTGCTGCCCCCAACAGACAAAGCTGAGGTTGAAACAAACAAAACAAAAACAAAAAAAGAGTCAAAATAAAACAAAATCTCGTAGCGCGTAAAACGCCCAATAGATACATATATATATAGTCTTCTTCCATACGCCCAATGCGTTGAAACAAAGTGAAGATCAGAGACATGCGCAAGCAACAGCTCCCGTAATAAGACTTCTTGTCCTACCTTTGTTTCGTTTTCGTTTTTTTTTGTTCTTCTCGTCGGTAAACCATCGTTTCTTTTTTATTTATTTAACCAAGCAACGGCATGCCTTGAATGCACTTATGTATTCACACGTACACTTACCTCCATGTGTTGTTGCTTGTTACTCCCCTCCCCATGAGTTTCTTTTTTTTTGTTGTTTCATTTAGCTGTATCCTTCTCACTCGCAGTAACACCCCTCTCTTCCCCCTCTTGTTCTCTCCTGCTCCGCTTAACTTTTATCCTTCGGCGTCCTTCTCTTTCTTTCGTGGGTGTCCCCCTTGCCCTGCTTACCCCCGCTGCAGCGCACAGGTTTTGGACACAGGCGCATATTTACGACGTGTGCGCCCCCGCGCAGATTTCACTGGCCCCTCAAATGTCGTGGGGCTCATGACTGCACCCAATACTAACGAAAAAAAAAGGGGGAAGGTAAGGTTGACAAGAAGTTGGGACGACAGAAGCATCCAAAGAAAAAGGGTCTCTCACAAAGGCAATGAGCAGTGAGGGGTTTCTCCACTTCTCCTTCGTGCCTCCTCTTCCTTCTCCTTCAGCGTGTTTCCATCATCCGTCTGTTTTTGAAGTTTTAATATACCCTTATTGCACCCAATGGACCTCCTCACGTTGGCCGATTGATTTTAGATGGCCAGGAAGTGGGAAAGAACGTCTACCACTCGTTGAGACCCCCCACTTACCTTGCGATATCACCTCCTTTCCCGCTCTCTCTATCCCAACTTCCCCACCGGCTGCTATCGCCATGGGGCTGCCCACGCGGTCCCTCACCCCCGCCCCCCTTGTCGTCCTGCTGCATCACGCGGAGGCAGCGGACCGTAGCGCCATAAAGGGGTTCACCAAGACCGGCGCCGGCGGCTCGCACACGTCCGCACTCTCTCCCATCTCTGAAATGCCGCTTACTTTTCCAAAGGGACGAAAACGCATGACATCATTCGCAGCGTAATATTTCAGGAGCCGGAATGTCCGCTTCTCCGCCAACTTTCCCTCCTTCAACTGAGTCATGATCTCCTCAATGCGCCCCAACTCCTGCTGCACCATCGCCTTGCGCAGTTCCACAATGCGATTCAACTCCGCCTCCATCGATTTATGACACTCGTCGTATAACACCTCAAACTCATCGGAGCTTTCTGCGACTTTCTGCACGTGATGGGCACGAAACTTCTGCAATGCAGCAGTCAAGTGTGCATCGTACACGGGACAGCTGTCAATCCAATGGTCAACGTCCAAAATATCCGTACAGCGTTTGGCAAATATTTTGTTTAAAATGAGCTGTTTCACAGTCTTGCAAACATCGTCCTTGAGGTCGTTCTGCATCACGAGCTTTATAGTGGGGGCGTTTGAACTCGGTTTAAAATCCTCTCTCAGAACGCGGCTGCCCGACTTAAGGGACTTGGTCATCTCAGAAAGACGCTTCTTTGACCACAGTGCAAACAACACCTCGCTCGTCTTTAATGGGGTCACTGTTGGCGATGACTGTGAACCAAACCCACCTAATGGAGCGACGGGGGCAGCCAAGGATGTGGTTCCATTTGTTGAGGCTCCAAAACCAAAGTTGCTGGCATTTACACTTGCTGGTGCCGCAGCGCTAAAACCAAACCCGAAACTGCTGGGAGGTGTCGCAGTCGATGTAGTGTTCGTCGGTACTGATGCAGCAGCAGCCCCAAAACCAAAGCTAGATGGTCCATTGCTGCTTGACGAGGGCGTAGCACCGAAACCAAATCCACTTGAGGAATTAGTCACGGAAGTGCTATTCGCCGTTGCCGTGGAGGGCGCGGCTGTGACTGCAGCTCCAAAACCAAAAACAGGGGCTTCACCACTTGGTGTCCCTCGTTTTTGTAGCAAGTAGGCGTTAATATTGCATCCGTTGTCGCGCACCACACGACGCCAGCACATGCCTTGTCCTTCAATGGGCAAAATGCGTTCTGGGGCATTGTCCTCCAGGTCACTAAAGGGCATATGCATCTTCACAATGTAGTGTGCTGGGGCAAGGGTAGGGACACTGGCTTCCGCAATAACAACGCAATCCACAGTCACACCGGTGAAGCCATCGTCAGCCAAAAGATCCTCCTCGCGTAATTGCATGAACCAGCGTGGGCTGTCAGACTTTCTCGCCTCCAAGAGACCCCGAAACTTGTCCCAGTTGTATGGCATTTCACCCTTGCCCGTTACTGAAAATGTATTATGAGATAGCTTCGTCGAGAGCAACTCGCTGACAGTGATGGGTGGATCCCCCGAGCGGTCATAAAGGGGATCGTTCTGTTCAAGCCACTGCACCAACGCAGCAGATTCTGCTTCCTTCTTCGCTACACGCGCCACCTCCGCAGCGGCAGTGTTTGATTTCGCGCTGGTGGCCTTCTTCGCCTTACGCGGCGGCATCTTCCAATTATGCTTTGGCTCTGCAAAAGAGAGAAAGTGAAAGAAAGGGAAAAGAGCAAAAAATATAAAATGTAGAACTCAACGGTATGTTGTTGTTGTTGGTGTCGTGGAGGGTGGGGAAAAGGTGAAAGTCCCTTGTTAGTCCCAAATTCCATCTGTTCATGTGTATTAAAGAAAAACCAATAAAAAATGATTTAACGGAAACTAAGATCGTTCACCCTCCAACAGCCGGCTCGTGCCCAAGATATATATATAAACAATAATAATAGCACTACTAATAGCCATAAGGTGCGTCTCACCCCTCATTCTTGCCCGCTCATCACTGGAGGAAGTAATGGACGCTCCGCATTCGGTCAAGTGTGAGCAAGCGCTGGTGTCCTGCAGATCGCACACTTTCAAAATTATCTAGGTCCCCCAGAAACGCCTCAAGGTAGTGGTAGCCCGCGTGGTATTCCACCGCCAGCCTTCGCATGTGGTGTGTCAACAACAACAATATCCCCTGAGTGTGGCTGTTAAGCTTACCGACGTTCCTAACTTCCTTCAACTCCACTGCTCCTTTGCCTTCGGACGGCTCCGAGAATGTAGTATCGCCTAAACATGGGAGATGGTTCTCCTCATGGAAATCCCCTGGAATTGTCACGGCGCGGTGGACAGAATGACAGTCAAGTTGCATCTGATTGATTACCGGAAGCGGCTTCATGTAGCGGTTCTGCAACGATACAAGTGGGGCACCACTCGGCGCGGGAAATACAGGCACCGTAGCCAGCATTTTGAAGTTCAACTCATTTCTTTTCAAACCCTCGTCGGTGGAATTTACAACCGGCATCACCTCCAGCTGCTGGTACGTCAGCTAAATGAGCATCAGCCGCAGCAAGTTTCCAAAGAAGACACCTCGGATGGGGTGTCGAATGGCATTTTCGTAATGGTCGTTAATGACACGGTATCCTTCATCCGGAATCACGCCGGATCGCAGGTGTTCAAAGGGGCAATCACGCAGACGGCAAAGCTCATCCTGCAAAATATTTAAATAGTCATCCTCCTGGTAATCCCGAATGATATTGGCGACGGACTCCAGTTCCATTTCAGGGGTGCGTCTTCGTTGCAAGACACCTGGACGACCACTAGTGAAACTCCTGAAGACCTCTTTAAGAGTGTACATGACATAGTTCTTAACCAGACTGTAGCCAACCACGCGTGCAGAAACCAGTATCCGCCGGAGGTTAGTTGTACTGCTCAATCAAAGCTACAAAATAGAAGGCACGATAATGCAACCAGCAAAAAAAATATGCCTCCATCCAGTCTCTGTCATCTGAAGAAGCCTGTCGTGCATAAATTTCTTTACTGATGTTTTTTTTTTTGTGTAGCTTCTTGTAAATCCCCTCATATCTAGTAGTAGGCCAAATACAGCCTTCAAGGAAGCATATATCTCTATTTTGTTCGGAGTTACCTCTAAAGTGATGTGCGAATGGAAGTCCAACATGACCAACTCAATCGCGTCGCTTCCCAAGTTCAGTATATCATCCGGCATACCTCTCTAATACACGTCAAGGAAGTAGATGGTGCCGGGAGACCGCGCTGTGCGTGCCATTAATTTCACGGTTGAAACCACGGTGGCGTGTACGTTTGAAAGAAGGCAACGATCATTGTGATATGAAGATTCATCGGTGCGCTCGCGCCACTCTCAGGCGAAAGAGGGCGCTCGCCTTCGAGCATATCTTCAATGGAAGAAACCAATGCAGTTACACGGTCCAACAAACTGTACGTATCCCCCAGGCAACGCGTCACACCATGTAGGGCGCGTTTCAAAGAAGACTTGTGGGCAATGGCAAACGACTTCACCAGCAACACCTGTCCAGCCCACCCTCTACGCAAAACTCCCTTACACCACCGTTTGCTTACAAAAGCAAGGTAGAAAGAGGCCTTTGCGGAGTGCATTTCCACCCAGAACCTGTACAACACGTATCACGAGATTTGGTCGTGAATAGATGTCAGTGAAGGCATCAAAAACACCGCAAAATATCGTGTCAAGCCAGCAGTTAAAGCCAACCGATAAGATTAGTTACTGCCCCCCCAAAAAACAAATTCGCCGCAGTATCCAAGCCGAACGACTCAATGTCGGACACCACAAACGTATCATGGAAAATACGAGAAACATGGGCATTCATACCCGCAATTTCCCGTTAGGGTTTGATGCATTAACGCAGACTAGCCAAGCCGTGTAGGCCACGAATAGAAAGGACGCCCGGTCTCCATATCATGTCTCGCACCCTAACATTCAGAAAGCATTTCCACAACTGCAGGGGAATGGGTAAACCTCAAGAAAGTCCAATATGACTCGGTCAACAATGCACCTCCAAAGGCCATAGACAAAAAACAGTAAAACCTCAAAAGCATCCCGTATTCTTCAACTCTTCCATACCATCAAGTTGTGACACGCAAAACATGTATATATATAAACCTTGTTTATCCACCAAAATATAAATAATACAATAACCACGCAGGAACACAACCTTCTCCGTTTTTTTTTTCAATGGTAACAGTCAGAGAAACCGCACACCCAATCAGTACAAAGAAAGAAGACGACACTATAAAAAAACAGATACAGAAAATGTACGTACTACAGTAACAAAACAACACATGCATACAACCATACATACATAAAAAATGTATGCATCTTAGCAGCACGAGCAGCCTTTCAATGCAGTCCTTTTGGCCATTTAGACATCATAGTAGCTAGAGGCGGTAGGGAAAGAAGTGAAAAGATGGGAAAAAGAAAACTTGACTCAAGATCGTAGCTCGAACATCTAAAGCATGTCCCATCCCTACAACGCCACGTAGAACTACGTGCCAACAGTACATCGTTTTGTAGGTCTGTGGCATCGCCATTTGCACGAGGGAAGTGGTATTTCATTCAACTTCATTTTCATTTCGTGAATAGCACAAATTTCTTCCTTCATTACGGCATTCTCTCTTTTCATTATGGTTATCTACAATGGTTAAAAATCATAGTGGGAACACCATTCAAAAATGGAATTAAAATGGCATTTTTCAAACAAAAGAAAAAAAAAATAATTTTAATACAACTCGATGAGCAGAAAGACCAAAACCTGGTCAAGAGATAAAACCATTTTTCTCACATTTGCCCCACGCTGCTCAAACTGAAAAGATAAGACAAAAAATGAGACAAAAGCCTTCCTTCAGTCCTTCAAGCCACTTAGCAACTCACGCAAAACATTCACCTATAAATGTTAATAACAAAACTACATCCACCCACACCAGCCCAAGGGAAAATAGCATTACTCTACCTTTCATAACTCAACAGCGCTCCCAAAAAAAAAACAAATCACAATTGCTCCTTGGGGTTTCCAGCCTTGGCTGTGTTCCTCGCCGCTTCATCCGTCACACCACGTTTCCTCCACCGCGGTTTGGAATGCACAACCGCGTCAGTGTGGGAACGGAACGAAAACAGACAAGAAGAAACCAGGACCGTTGCCTTCTTCGCAGCCTAAATTGCCCTGCCTCTCTTTCTACATTTTGTTTTAGACCCAAGGCACAGAAAAAAAGCAAGAGGGAAAAAGGTGGAAACGTTGACACTCCAACTGCGTGGTCTCTCACTTCCTCTTCCTCTCACCCCGACCTTGCCGTCGTCCAGCGGGTTGTGGTGTTGCCGCAGCCATTGCGGGAGAAAAAAAAATAATAACCGACGATAGTAGTGGTTGTGGGAATAGGCGAACAAAGAAAAAAAACACAAAAGAGCATGGCAGAGGGAATTCGTTGGCTCCCACGTAACGGCGCTAAACCAGTTCGTCCACGGCA
>NW_021705766.1:69469-70081 GCF_003719475.1 Trypanosoma rangeli
CCAAAAACGACAAATCATTGGGGTTTCCAGCCTTGGCTGTGTTCCTCGCCGCTTCGTCCGTCACACCACGTTTCCTCCACCGCGGTTTGGAATGCACAACCGCGTCAGTGTGGGAACGGAACGAAACAGACAAGAAGAAACCAGGACCGTTGCCTTCTTCGCAGCCTAAATTGCCCTGCCTCTCTTTCTACATTTTGTTTTAGACCCAAGGCACAGAAAAAAGCAAGAGGGAAAAAGGTGGAAACGTTGACACTCCAACTGCGTGGTCTCTCACTTCCTCTTCCTCTCACCCCGACCTTGCCGTCGTCCAGCGGGTTGTGCTATTGCCGCAGCCATTGCGGGAGAAAAAAAAATAAAAACCGACGATAGTAGTGGTTGTGGGAATAGGCGAACAAAGAAAAAAAAACACAAAAGAGCATGGCAGAGGGAATTCGTTGGCTCCCACGTAACGGCGCTAAACCAGTTCGTCCACGGCACCCGCGCAGCCACCTCTCCCCCCCCCCCCCATAACAAGTCTCATGCTTGCGGTGGGAAGTTTTGTCCTCGCGCGGGTTCACCCCGTCCTGGCCATGGACCGGCGTGCCTTCCCAGTAGTCCTCCATCTCCATCTCC
>NW_021705766.1:70106-74442 GCF_003719475.1 Trypanosoma rangeli
AATGCACAACCGCGTCAGTGTGGGAACGGAACGAAAACAGACAAGAAGAAACCAGGACCGTTGCCTTCTTCGCAGCCTAAATTGCCCTGCCTCTCTTTCTACATTTTGTTTTAGACCCAAGGCACAGAAAAAAAGCAAGAGGGAAAAAGGTGGAAACGTTGACACTCCAACTGCGTGGTCTCTCACTTCCTCTTCCTCTCACCCCGACCTTGCCGTCGTCCAGCGGGTTGTGCTATTGCCGCAGCCATTGCGGGAGAAAAAAAAATAAAAACCGACGATAGTAGTGGTTGTGGGAATAGGCGAACAAAGAAAAAAAAACACAAAAGAGCATGGCAGAGGGAATTCGTTGGCTCCCACGTAACGGCGCTAAACCAGTTCGTCCACGGCACCCGCGCAGCCACCTCTCCCCCCCCCCCCCACTAACAAGTCTCATGCTTGCGGTGGGAAGTTTTGTCCTCGCGCGGGTTCACCCCGTCCTGGCCATGGACCGGCGTGCCTTCCCAGTAGTCCTCCATCTCCATCTCCCTCTCCCTCTCCCTCCGCCGCTGCCGTATTAGGCCATGCCTGAGTATAACATTTCCACTCCAGCAGTGTTACTCCCTCTCAGTTGGCGTATATCCCCCTCTCTCAACAAGGCAGTGGCCTTCTACCGCATTGCTGATGATTACCGAACAGTCGTAGTGCCGGTGACAGTCACTCGTGAACAGGATCAGTACGACTCACTTTATTAGGCCTCGCCACCCACATCGACTTATAAACAAGGACCCACACAAAGAAAAATAAAATAAAATGTAAATAAAATATACCTTAAAATTATCTCCTCCGCAGCTTCCACTGGCTCTTCCTCTTTTTCATCCCCCTCCCACCCCTCGCCAACTTGTCCACACATTGCGGGTACACAGAGTAGTGGCGGTCCAGCTGAAAGGTCACCGACAAAATTAATTATTTTATTCACACAAACCTTTACGCTTTTACACTTCCGGTCTCTATCTTTTGTCCATTTAGTTTGTTTTGACTGTTTTGCCTCCATGCACCTTATTTATCAACATTCAACCTTCTTCCAAGCCGCACACGAGGTTATTGGGTGAGGGTGTGTGTGTGATTGCTGGGAGCAACGCGCACAAATCTGCCTCGTCTCCGGCTTCCCTTGGCGACTCAGTAACAAACACAAAACGTCCCACTTTTGACTCAATTATTTTTTACCGTTTTTGTTTTTTTTTTCTGTTCGTGAGTCACACGTCGCGGTGTGGGTGCGCCGCTGTTGGTTAAATACACGAGGCATACGCATGCATGGGGGATGGGCCCCTCCACACCCGCAACGTGGTCTCTCTCTGTGCATTTCCCTCGAATTTCCTGTTTCCCCCCTTCTCTCTTCGCCTCACACCAGCACGTATATTTTTGCCCGCCGCTGCTGCGGGGTGCTTGGAAGGGTGCACGCCTCCACTGCAGGAGAGCCTCGGCCCACGCGGAAAAGCCGCAGGGAGGCACACAGCAGCGACACCAAAAACAGCAGTAATGGTAGGAAAAAGTGTGAGAAAAAACAAGCTACATAAACACAGAAACAAAGAATAAATATAAAAACAATTCGGTGGAGCTAGGGGGAGTGGAGAACGGCATGTGTGTTTCTTGCTGCTTAATTGAATGACCCGTTCACATCATTTTCCACACCTCCAAAAATGTGTGCTTTTCTCTACTTTTGCCATTTTTTTTAAAAATCCTTCGCTTTGTCATATTGCACTGTGTGCGACTGTTGGGGTATCATATCAACTTCAGGGCATGCGGGTGCACGTGCCCCACGACCAACGCAGCCCCCTCCCCTTCCCTTCTTTCGTTCTCTCTCACTCCCCGCCTCCCCCCACCCCCCACCCCTTACCATGCATGCACGAAATGCCCAGCGGCCCGCTAGATTGCCATGGCACATGCCGCGCATAGTGTGTAGGGAGGGAGGGGGGGTGGGGGGCTAAACAAAGCAGGGGAGGAGAGGCCGGGGCGTGAGGCAATAAGAATGATGCAGATACTAAGAGTGAGGGACGGCAAAAACAAATACGGGACATTACATCATGCCTGGCGGAACGGGCGCCAGCGGCATTGTCTTCACATCTTTTGCAAGGAAGTGGGCATCTGTCATCTTCCTCACCTCCTCTACGCTGACGCCCTCAGCGACCTCCTTCAGCACGAGCTGGCCGTTCTCCACGTCAAAGACAGCAAATTCGGTGATAATACGGTTGACACAATTCTTGCCAGTCACCGGCAATTTGCAGCGTTCGACGATCTTAGGAACACCCTTCTTGTTGCAGTGCGATGTCGTCACAACAACGCGTGCCCCGCTCGACACAAGATCCATCGCGCCCCCAGGGCCCTTCACCAGTTTGCCGGGAATCATAAAGTTGGCGAGATCTCCGTTGCCACTTACCTCAAGAGCGCCAAGCATCGTGAGGTCCATGTGACCACCACGAATCATTGCAAAGGAGGTTGCACTGTCAAACAAGGCGGCACCAGGGAGGTACGAGATGGTCTGCTTACCTGCATTGATCAAATCGCAATCCACCTTATCTTCCTCAGGGAAGGGGCCCATACCGAGAAGGCCGTTCTCAGACTGCAGCACCACATTCACACCGGAAAGGATGTAATTGGCGGACTCTGTCGGGATGCCAATTCCCAAATTCACATACATGCCGTCGGAAAACTCGAGTGCAGCGCGGCGAGCAATGCGTTGGCGGGCCTCCTCCTCCGGTGTTTTTGCTGCACGCTTCTCAGTGGATTGGGAACGTGAGATCGTGCGCTTCTCAATCCAAGTATCGTACCGTTCAGGTACCACGACGCGGTCCACGTAAACGCCCGGCAGGTGCACATCATGCGGGTCCAATTCGCCGTTCTCCACAAGATTCTCCACTTCCGCAACAACGGTGTGGCCACACTGAGCAACGGGGACGTTGAAGTTGCGGGAGGTACCACGGAACACAAGGTTACCACTCCGATCCCCCTTCCACGCCTTCACAAGAGAGAAATCGGTGCGGATGGCGCGCTCCATAACGTACCAGCGACCGTCCATAAAGCGCGTCTCCTTCGGAGCAGACTCGCAGGCGACGGAACCATCCGGATTGTGTCTCGTGATCTGGCCGCCAGTCTGCGCCACCGTGCCAAACCCTGTGGCGGTGTAAAAAGCAGGAATGCCAGCACCACCTGCACGCATCCTCTCGGCAAGGGTGCCTTGTGGGGAAAACTCCAGCTCCACATCACCCTTCAGGTACGACTGTGCAAAAAGTTTGTTGTTGCCAACGTAGCTTACGATCATCTTCTTAATTTGCTTATCCTCAAACAACAGACCAATGCCGTAGCCATCAATACCGCCACCATCGCTGTAGATGCTGAGGTCCCGGACACCAGTGCGCTTAAGCTCCTTTGCAAGCGCGTGTGGCATGCCACCCGTTCCAAAACCGCCAACGGCGAGTGAGGCTCCATTCTTGACGTCGGCAAGGGCCTTCTCCAACGGCATAACCTTGTTCAGGCCAACCATGCGTAAAAAGGAACGGCGAAGCATTCTTGACGATGAAGTTCAACTGACAATAATGCTGTTGCTTGGGTAGCTTAACTTTAGCTCGTGTGAATCGAGGTTTTTCCCTTCTTTTTTTTTTGGACATTTGAACCACACACAAAGACACAGACAAAACGCGAAAAATGCACAGCCAAGGGGAACGGAAAACACAAAAAGAAACAAACAAACAAACGACTCCCAGACAACGCCCACCATTCACTCAGTGCAAGGGGGAAGGCGGGCATCGACATGTCCACCACTGCCGCGCCCACAGGCATGCGTTGCTGCGACGGTAAGGAGCAAACAACCAAAAACGACAAATCATTGGGGTTTCCAGCCTTGGCTGTGTTCCTCGCCGCTTCGTCCGTCACACCACGTTTCCTCCACCGCGGTTTGGAATGCACAACCGCGTCAGTGTGGGAACGGAACGAAAACAGACAAGAAGAAACCAGGACCGTTGCCTTCTTCGCAGCCTAAATTGCCCTGCCTCTCTTTCTACATTTTGTTTTAGACCCAAGGCACAGAAAAAAAGCAAGAGGGAAAAAGGTGGAAACGTTGACACTCCAACTGCGTGGTCTCTCACTTCCTCTTCCTCTCACCCCGACCTTGCCGTCGTCCAGCGGGTTGTGCTATTGCCGCATCCATTGCGGGAGAAAAAAAAATAAAACCGACGATAGTAGTGGTTGTGGGAATAGGCGAACAAAGAAAAAAAAAACACAAAAGAGCATGGCAGAGGGAATTCGTTGGCTCCCACGTAACGGCGCTAAACCAGTTCGTCCACGGCACCCGCGCAGCCACCTC
>NW_021705766.1:74467-91474 GCF_003719475.1 Trypanosoma rangeli
AATACCGCCACCATCGCTGTAGATGCTGAGGTCCCGGACACCAGTGCGCTTAAGCTCCTTTGCAAGCGCGTGTGGCATGCCACCCGTTCCAAAACCGCCAACGGCGAGTGAGGCTCCATTCTTGACGTCGGCAAGGGCCTTCTCCAACGGCATAACCTTGTTCAGGCCAACCATGCGTAAAAAGGAACGGCGAAGCATTCTTGACGATGAAGTTCAACTGACAATAATGCTGTTGCTTGGGTAGCTTAACTTTAGCTCGTGTGAATCGAGGTTTTTCCCTTCTTTTTTTTTTTGGACATTTGAACCACACACAAACACACAGACAAAATGCGAAAAATGCACAGCCAAGGGGAACGGAAAACACAAAAAGAAACAAACAAACAAACGACTCCCAGACAACGCCCACCATTCACTCAGTGCAAGGGGGAAGGCGGGCATCGACATGTCCACCACTGCCGCGCCCACAGGCATGCGTTGCTGCGACGGTAAGGAGCAAACAACCGCAATTAACAAGCTTATATAAGCAAAATAAAAAGTGTGTAAGCACTCGTAAGTTAAAAATTGGCCCACAGAGAACCTGCAGTCGTTAAATACATGAATGCAGATGTTGTGGGAACGGATTTGAAGTGAAAGTATCTGGGAGATAGCACGTAACTCTCGAGAGTCAGGCTTTTTTTCACACAGAGAGAGAATCGATAAAGCGAAAATAGAAAATAGGTGTTGGAAAATAAACCTAACACGTAATAGTAGTAATAGTATGTACATACTCCTACTCACACGCATGAAGAGAGGGGTAACCGATGAAGAGGAGAAAAACTATTACGCTAAGAGTTCCCGCTCATCCTCTTCAAGCTGTGCGATTTCGCGCCAAAGCTTGTTGCGCAGGTTCATCAACTGTTTCTCCTTAAAATGTATGGCCTCCTTCTGGCTTACTATTGTCTCCAAGAGGGGGTCTGAGTCCTCTTGTGTACTGGATGTTGTGCGCTCGCACCCAGTTTGCCGTGTGCATTTGCGTTGGGCGGGTGACTCTATTTCAGACAACTTTGAAAATTGCTGTTGAACATCGCGTAGAGCGGCAATAACCCTCTTCACGGTATCCTCTTTGTGCCGTTTTTGCTCATGTATTCCTGTAATCGTCTTTGAAAGACTCTCTGGGGTAATTGTCACGTGAGGCGCTTTGAATGGGCCAAATGATATTATTCTGGTCTCTTCTCTCGTCGCTGGTTTCCTTCTGCGTGTATACAACATTGCCGCGTAATCAGGAGGAGGAGTCATTGAAATATTCTCGTCCACAGATTGTCCTCCATTCGGAGTAGTTGTTGTATCTACATTGTGTGACATACCATGCTGCTCCACAGCCCCAGTGTGCAGCCCAAGCGCCGCGAGCTCAAGCTCACCCTGTATTTGGCGGTTAACGCCTTCTTGAGTAGGTCGGCCTTTGATGGAAATGACCACATGATTACCGTCACTTTCCACAATAGGTGAACACTGAACGCCTCTGTCTGTTGTAGGCACACACTGCCCAGTAGGCATCTTATGCTCTGTATTGCAGGTATCCAGCTTGGTAGTAAAGTAGTTCAGCCTGTCTTGGAGGGCGTTCATTTGTGTTTCGATCCTCTCCAGACGTTCCACAAGTTCTCTGGTGTCCAAGATAGCAGTGTCAACGAATGAAGTTGCGCTGCGTGCAATAGCTCTCTCAACTATGATAGCAGCACTCTTCAACATATTTGTCGGCGGTTCAACAATTTCTTCTTCCGATGAAGGTTGTTCCGTGGAATCAAGCTTCGTTACGGCATGCAACGTTGTCTCCAGATATCGCACCCTCTCAGCCAAATCCTCCAGAAGGCTCGTTGTGGTATCGTCCAGCCTGTTCAAACCCAACGGAACCCCTTCTCCGGGCGAGAAGGTTGGGTCGACTCCGGCACTGTTGGATGCGACTTTGTGAAACTCCTGCAGCTCTGCCCAAAGAGAGCTTTCAGCCGCCTCTTTAATTTCCTGCACTTTTGCGTTGACGAAGCCGGACACAAGGCCTTTTATGTCACCATTTACATGATCGTTGGCTGCAACAGTGTCTCGTTGACCTATTTCAACTACAGCACGCTCCACCGCCTGCAATTGCTCCTGCAGTAGCCGTATAGGATCAGCGTTGCCTTCAAAGGATAGTGGCGGCTGTTCCTGCCTCTGCGCAATCTCCTCTTGCACTCGGTGGGTAAATTCCACATAGCGTTCCTCCAGCATCATAGCTTCTTGCCTGAAAAGAGTGGGCAAGGACTCAAAATCTACCATTTTTGTTTCTAGTGCATTTAGATCCCTCTCAAATACACAAGAAGATATTTGTTGCCTCTCCAAAGTCTCATCTATTTTACGTGCACGCTGCATTGCCTCCTCCGCTGTACGACGCACATTTTCCAGCTCATGTAACACATACTCTAGTGCTGGCTTGCCTTCATGCATTCTCGCACTGGAGTGTGACATGAGTGCAAAGGGGTTGCCGCCAGAAGCGTATCCAAACTCCTCCCGCCGCTGAATGGCAATCATCTGCGCCTCTAGTTCTGCTATCCGCTGAATAAGATCACGTTTTTGAAAATCCACCTGGTCTTGAAGTGCATGAAGAGCCACCAGGTCCGCTTCTTGGGCGTAGTTAATAAGATGCTTCATCTCCGTCACGAAGGTAATAAACTCCTCAACTGGCACTGTCGGCTGCTTAGATGGAGAACGCGATGACCAGCGACAGACGGCGGCTGTAGAGCTAGCAGATGTAGGATCACCTTGATTGGCCTCTTCAGAGGCAAGGCGCGCACGTAGTTGACGGTTCTGCTCCTCCAATGCGTCGCGGATGCGCTTTTGTTGCTCCTCTCGAGCCCGAATGAGGTGTGCAAAGGAGTCATTTTTGGGTGCTTGAGTAGACAGGCCCTCATCCACCCAGCAATTTGGCGCGGAGCCTGACCGCAACTGGGTATCGCCACGTGACATACCCCAGTTTCCCTCCCCTTATTATTCCCAGCGGATGTTTCGGTTTGCGTTGTGCAGCACTCCAGCAGTACAATCCCGTAATGCCGTCGCGTTGATGGGCCGCCGCATATACACACAAAAAGAGCGACCGTGAAGAGGAGGCAGAGGTAAATGATGAAACTAGCCGCAAGAGTGAAGGCAGGAGGGCCGAGTCATGAGAGATGATGGCCAGTCACTCTGCCCATTTGCTCCCTGTGGAGCACTCCTCACACAAATAGACATGCACATACACATTCACAATATCCCTCCAATAACATCATCAAAATCAAGTCACAATAAAAAGAAAAAAAAACCTACAAAAAAGAAAGCAGGTCAGGGTGGTGCATCACAATGAAGCACACAAGTTATAAGGATTAAACAGGCTCTTCTAAAAACGCGTCCCTGATTTGGCAGGAAATGTCTGTCTCTATCTCTCTCTGTGCGTGTGTGTGTCGGAGGCCGACAAAAAAAAAACATAAAATAGTCTCCGCACCTCTGCGTCTTCCTTTTCTTCTTTGGTGGTTCTGGAGGAATGGAAAAACTCGCACTCTCATCCAAACTAGTTTCGTCCCTACGACGACGCCGCCGCACGTCGAGAAAGAACGGCACCAGACACTAACCGCAACTCATTCCCTTCAACGCCACCCAACTCCCTTGTGTAATGCATCCGCAGCGTGGGTATAGAGTCATTGACGGGCAGGGGCGAGTTGTACGGGGGCTCCGCAAAAAGTCGTCGCTGCTGATGTAAATAATTTTGCTGCTGATGCTGCATTGGTCGCTGCGACGGTGGAGCCGTGTTTATCACTTGCGACGACGGTGGTGGTGGTGGTGGTGGTGGTGGGGTCGGCGTCCGTGACACGGCGATCGACGGCGGTGACGTCTGCTCCATGACACGGCGTGTAGGCACGTCAGGCGTCAGTTCTACTTCATGCAGCGGGGCGAGAGGAGCGCGCCGCAATGACGATGTGAGTGCTGCATTTGCAGCCCGGCTGGCATCCACTGAACCGGTGGTGGATGACGCAAAGACTGCGGAAGGCGCGCAGCTACCAGATGTGGCAACACTTCCTGCACAGGACGATTTCAACCCACCAGCCGCGGATGAAAATAATGGCGGCGTTTGATGAATCAACACCCTTGTGCTACCGTCAGTGTTCGTGCCACCAAGAGCCAGTTGTGGCTCGTTGCACCACTCATGCCGCTGCACCCCTTCATGGACGGCCAGTGCTGGCCTTGGTCTTGACGTCATACCACCCGCAGCAAGCATTTCACGCATAAACCCCCAAATTTCATTCATCTTACCAACAATGGAGTCCTCCCAACTAGCGATGGTTTGAGCCAGATTTGCCATGTTTTTATCCATTTGTCGTGCATTGTTCTCAAGAAGCTGACAAAAATTTTTCATCACACGGTTTAACTCCGCTAATATTAATAGATTCTTTGACTCCCCAGCCACATCTTCCCTCGGTAGTTGGGCGGCATGCCAATCAAGGCCCCGTAAATTGCAACGCGGTGTGCCAAGAATAAAGTGGCGCGCATCCCCAGCATCAACAGAATATGGTCGTCGCATTACCGTCTCAATGGGATCTCCTCCACCTTCGCGTTGCTCTCGCCGAACCGCCGTTCGTGCAATTTCTGCATGAGCCTCCACCTTCAGTGCAATGACACGCATTGACTGAAGAAACGGTTCCTTCAAAGTGTTACACTCTAACGTACCTCGTTCAATGTCTTGTGCCGCCGATCGGACAGCGCCCCGCACGCTTTGCCGAACATCTTCAAGGCATTCGGCAGCCCGGTGGATCAGCAGGGCAACCTCGCGATCGCCATCCATACGTCGAACCTCGTCCTTGAGACCACTCACCTCCGCTTGTGCCCGTTGCAGCAGTCGTTGAGACTGGGCGTATTCACGGTTAAGCCGCTTCACCTCCCTCTGCAGGTCATCCACGCAGTTTTGGTTATCATGACCGCTTTTCATGATTTCCCCCAGGGCAGTCGACACCATCTTCCCGTATTTATCGATGCGCCGCTCCGTCTTTCCGACAACACTTAATACAAGGGTAAGTTGTGCCTCCATCTCCTCCCTGCAACTATTAACAACAGCTTCAATAGTCTGCTTGCAGTACTCATGACGCCGCCTCTCCTCACGTGTCCAAAGTGTCATACAGTCCGACACTGCAGACTCCAGCATGGACATTTTGAGCAAAGTGGCATTCGTCAATTGCTGTGACAGTTTGGGTGACGACTGCAACTCAACATCGCCACTCCCTCGCCCTTCTGGAGTTAACTCATAAGTGGCATTGGTCTCACCATACGTTGCGGCATCCGTTGAGCGCAACGCCTCTCCTATTGCCTTCAGCACATCTCTATTTGTCACCAATGGTCCCGTGCATAGAGAGACATCAAATCCTTCTTTTGGACGCGTACGAAACAACTCCAGAAGACGCTGCAAGTAAAGTTGGTACAGCACTCGGGTCTCTTCAGCAACAAGAAATCTGCTGCGAAGGACCTCCTCCCGTTGTAAAGCCCCAGCAAGACATGCTTGCTCTGCTCGCAGCATTTCCTGTGTATCCTCTATTTCTTTTTCACGTTTTTCCAGTGTCATTTCCAGCATGCACCGAGCATTGGCTGCAGCTTCTTCATTAAGCCTCTGGGCCATTGATGCTCTAGCAGTTTGATGTTCTATATCCTTCTGTACAAGAGCAGCCTCTGCATCAAAGACGGCACGCTGCTTCGCATGGATGACGCCCTCAAGCTCAGCGATCTTAGCTTCGTATTCTCGTCGTAGTTGTGCCTCTCCCTCGTGAGCCAAACGTTGCTCTTGGGCTCTTTGTGTTGGCCTCTCCTCTAAACTTACGAAAGATCTCACTAATTGACTTCCCCTCGTTCTCGTTGTTGTTGGTGTTGCGTGTGACTCGAAGCGTCCTGTTGTTTTGTGGTCCGTGACCTCCATAGCGCTATGAAATTCCCTTTCTTGATGGCTGTTTTGTTGGCAATCACGAGACTGGTGCTCCACAGAGGGCTCCCATTGTGTGTTGCTCCGGTCACGCCTCTCTGCAGCCCCCAACCAGGGTGCCACTGTCTCATATGGTGATAGGGACGCACTCCCCGACGGGTTCAATGACTGTGCATACGTCTTTGGGCTATAATGATGTGTCAGGCGTACACGAAACGAGCGACTGCTGGAAGCTCCTGCCGCTTCAATGCCAGCAGTGTCGAGACGCCTCCCTTCTTCCTCCCCTACCTTGTCTCCATGTTTTGTTTCATGATGCTCTGTGCGGTTTACCCCACGCATCAGAGTCTTGGAATGGGGGTGGGAATTGAAGAGGAGCTCTGTGTCAGTGTTGCAGCTGTCACCACCTCCACCACCCGCAACGGAGGTGGCCAGTCGATGCTCGTGGCCTCGTTTCTGCAGAGCACAGTCGGAGCCAATTGGCAGCTCTGTCACGCCAAACATGCTTCAAACAAACAACGCGAAAATACAAAGGAGTAAGAGAATTACAAAAAAAAAAAAAACGGCCAAAAAAAAAACGGAATCTCTGCAGCAGTGGTGAATGGGATGCGTTGTGAAAGAGGATAACTCTTCTCTCCCAATTTAACTCTAGCAATGCCTTGTCTACTATGAAACCAAAATAAAAATAAAAAACGTCTGCACTGAAACAATGCCAGTACGAGCTCAAAAAGGGGATGTGAGGCTGTGAGTACCGCCTCTATGACTGTGTACCTTGTGTTCAAAGAGAGAAAAGAAAAAAAGAAGAGGTGCCCGTTAAACATTCACAAAGAACAGCAATAAAAAAATAAAAAAAAAGGTAAGATGTAACTGACAACGCGTCAAACACAAGATTTTATTAAGATATATATATATATATATAACAAAATCTTTACCCTTATCCTCCAGCATAAACCATTTTAATCCCAATCGTTGACAAGAAAGGCGTTTGTCTCATTTTCTTCGCCTCTCCTCCCAATCGTATATCTATTTACACTCTGTAATATGCCTCTATGCGCTTCTTAGCACCTCCACAAAGTAACAACTTTTAATGAGAAGGCACACATATTCATCAAACAAAAATCTACGCTCAAACACGAAAGGTTGGTATCGTCCAGCACAAAATAAAATCTAACATATCAGTGCCTTGATTATCCCCGTTTGTTCAAAGGGTTCCTGTAAGAGAACGAAGGTGCAGCATCTCCGCTAAATGTGCGGTGGACTCGCGCCCATCTATGATCACCGTGTCGCGCCTAATGAAATCCCGCAATGGAGGCACGAGGAAGTCCTCAGTGTTTGTGACGCAGTCGTTCCATCGCGCGACGGATACAACCGGCGTCAAACCCTCCTTTGTGGGCCCTTCGTGAGCAAAGAGAACAATAAACGTCTGCTCGGTTTGAATTATTTGCTGCTGTTGCAATTCCTGCCGTCGCGTGGTCGGGCCGATTAATCGAGGAACGGGACAAGAGAGCAAAACTGGTCGTACCTCGCGTGTATACTTCCCAAGCCCCCTCTCAACAGTCAATGCAATCAACATACGCTCTGCCAACATGGAAAGACGAAAAGGACAACCAAACGTCTCTAACGCAGTAGAGGCATTCGTCGGATCACTCGGTTGAACATAATGAATGCCTTTGGTGCTTTGAATCATGCCAGGTTGCATTAATGCACTGGTGGCTGCTGCCACTGCCTCGTGCAGCATCCGCGCTTCTTGCACTGCAGCTACAAATAACGTGGTGTTAGGATCCGCATCAATAACGCCATGAGCACGCCAAAACTGCTCCCGACGAAACTCACGTAATTTTTCCTTCATCACTGCCTCGCTCACCTCTTCAGTGTTCATATTACTTGGCGGCACTTTTGCAAGCAACGCCGTAAAAAGGGTACAAACATCAAAGGTTGAGACCTCCACACTATACCCTGTTGTGCGTGCCACACAACGAATACGAGTCGGGCTTTTGATGAAGCTTCCCCTTGCTCTCAAGACTTGTTTAAGTTCATTGTGCACAAGTCGTAGTGATTCCACCCTAACGTCGTCCGGAAGCTCGCCCCATGGCTGTTGGGCTAATTTTGCAGAGACACCACAACGTGCCAGGAGTTGTCGCAGCGTCCCCGTCCCATCCTCTACGTGATGGAGGCTCAGGAGACTCGCAACCACCGGGTGGTACCACATGGCCCCCCACAAGGAATAGTGCCGCAGGAGAAACAACTGATCCTCATCAAAGTTTATAAGCTGCATTGTGTTACTAGACGCAATCTTGTGGTGCCTGTTGAGTGTTTCCTCCGTGACATCATCTAGTGGTCCTCGGCGAATGCCCTTGCGTAGCGTCACCTCGTTGTGTAAGCGTCGCATTTCCACTAGATACGTTCCATAATCGATCAGACGACGCGTAAACAAATCGCAGATTCCCACTGCCGCGTGCCACAACACCGCCTCCTTAACACGGTTCAAAAGAATTGCCAAGTCGTAGACTTCTAACGCAGAACTTTTGCCACCACACTCAGCTGCGTAATAGAGCCGTTCAAGCTCCTCCGGCACCTCCTCGTTCATCCAGTCAATCCCCTCTTGGCTGTGTGAGGGAGTCATATCGTCATGAGTTTCAGCATCATCATCATCGTCATCGCTGCTACCGCTGTCAATTTCACTCTCCTCCTCTGCTTCTTCCGCGACGTCAACGCCTTCGCCGTATGCACGTAGGCGACGTTGATTTCGGCGCATCCGCCGCCGCCGCCGCCGCCGCGCCCGTACTAATTCTAGTCTTCGCTGCTCCAGGAAAAACTGCTCCACCTCCTCATAGATGCGATCATGTCCCCAGACCACCAACCGGTCATTGTCGCTTGCGCGCAGATTGTCAAGAAGAAAAGGACGATAGGAATCCAGCACAATCACAATATGTCGCCCCAAGTTAAAGAAAGACCGCAGTGAGATGGAAGCTCCAAGGCCAATAAGAACAAACAACTCGTCTACGGGTGCACCGTCACCCAAAAACTCCGTATCTTGCACCATACTTGTGCGCTGTATCACGTCCTTCACCTCATCATACTCCATGATGGGGTGCAGGTTAAAAGGGATAAAGCAGGCCTTTAACAGCGCTGTTAAAGTGATGGACGCCGCCGCCGCATCTGCGTGATACGCCACAAGCAGTTGAATGGGCTTGCGCGTTGTGTGATAAAAGCGATTAATGTGATGCCATGGTGTCACCTGGTCGGTCATGCCTTACCTGCGTTGAATACCTTTTAAGTGGTATTCAGCTCTTCTTTTCTTTTGTTTCGTTTGGTTTTTCGTATGTATGTGTAAGCGAGGGAGATAGTCTATACTTATGCTTGCGTATGTCCTACGCGTTATCCCACCAGCAGCACCACAGAAACCAACAAACCATAAAAAGTTTTTTCATAAAAATGAGGCGAAAAAAGTTGTGGAGTGTTAACAGGAAAATCTACAGACTGTTGATTCCCAGCAGGTGACTCTTCTACTCCCTTTAATCTTGAGAGCGGTATTGAAATCCCCGTCCTTCCCCCCCCCCCCCCCCCCGTTCTCCTCTTCTTGTGTAAGACGTGTTTGATGTCATTTATTCAGTGACAATACAGGTAACACTGGGAAATGGAAATAGTCTCCTGTATTAGGAGCGGTGTAACTTTTGCAACTGCCCCATCCAGCTTTGCTCTGCCGCTCTCCACAGCGTCCCTGAAAGCGGCACTACTGGTGTCCTCCATGCCAGTACCAACGGTTTTCTTCATTTTTTGGTGTTCCTTTAGAATTGTCAGGCTAATTTCTTGTCGCCATAGGTACCACCGCCTCATCACCTGAAACACTGTGCTCGGTGCCGTGTGGTGCAGGAGAACCTGTCCGTCCGCACAGGCCATACGGAAGGCCTCACGCATTGACGGATCCTCCATAAGCGGAGTCGCAGCTAACGCTGCCTCTCCAAGCCCGGCCTTTGTGGCTTCTCCGCTGTCCAGACCCTTGGCAGACATGATAGAAAACCATGTGGCCTCCATTTTTGTGATCCACAAAATAACCTCTTCTGTATTCCAGTGCAACGGGTCAGAGCGAGGCAAATGCCTCTCGCCGTGAGGTTCACCCAAAGCGTTGAGGACCTTTTGCACTAATGCCTCATGTGCCTGCAACCCCTCGCGACTGCGCAGAAGCTGTTTACCAGTAGTGAATTCTAGCGTCGCTGTGCCACTTGGGCTCTCCCGCCACCCTTCCCCCAACATAAACTGTGGAAGTGGCATGGCGTCCACTGATGCATCCTCCACATCCCGTTCTTCGTCCATTGCATCCTCCATATGGCCGTCCTCTGTACCCTCTTCTTTTATGCCAAGCTCCTTCACCACATAGTCTTAATACGTCGCATATTTTTTTTTTCAAGTCTTCTCCTTCGTGCCCGAAGCTCGCGTGAGTGCAGCTCCTCAGCCGTAAGAGGGCGCAGCGTTGTCCCGTCTACACCCCTCACAGAAGAGGCAGAATCCACGCCATGAGTTTCCTGCTCCTGCGTTTTCTTGACGGACATCCGAGCCACCGTCGTGAATATTGCCCACTCGGGGCCCAAAGTGGGCCGTACGCACCTCGTCACTAGCTGCGGCGTCGGCAAAGGCGTCAATGTCCACACTGATCCAAGCGGCGTAGAAGCCGTCGGATGGATCACCGGAAGCGGAATTCTCACCGAAGGGGTCATCAGGAGCCAAAGAACGGGGCTTCATCGCCCGCCATGCACACAAGCATGAAAGACATCTTTCGACAGCTCAAGTGCAAGTCGGCTGCATGTGTCATAGCCCACGCAAATACAGTCGTGTGAATTTCATCGGCATAATCAGCTTCCCCCACCCACCTCTATATATATATTGTTGCTGTTGCTTCTGTTTCTGCCGTTCGATGCGCTTCTATATCTCGCTGTTGTCTAACCGTTTTTTTTTTTGTGTGTGTGCGTTTAATAGTCTCATGCAGTTGAAAAAATCCCCCCAACTACAACCACCAGACAGAAAAAAAAAATGAACAAGAACCCAGTGGTGCAAGGATCGTCTACGTCTTACTCCTCCCTAGTAGAAACATGGGATGGAAAATAAGTAGGAACAACGCACACTTCCCCGCAATGCATGCCAAATCACATGTGCATTATGTCTATTCAATACCCAAACGGCAAGAGAGCATCTGCAATGGGGTCCTCAAAAGCTATAGCCCGTATATAAAAAAAAAACGGGGTGCTGGAGAAATACCTTTAGCCTGCATTCTACGCGGTGCAAGAGGGATGAGGTTGGGCAAGTTTACAACACGCACCCTCCGCACAGCCACCAAACAAAATAAAAAAGACTATTACAGGTAGTAGTTTCCCAATATGCCCGTAAAAGCCCACCATTTGGTCTGCAGGTATTCCCAATAAGATTCAAAAATAAAAATAAAAATCTGCCCCAGTATCCGCGTTCCCAATACGCGTACAATCTAGAAAAACATCCTAAGAGAATTATTATTATGCAATGTCCAAACTAAGAGGAATAGCCAAAGGGATGAGCCTGGTGAAACTTCCACGCGGAAGCAATAATTTTTTCAATGTTGTCATACTCCAACTCCCACCCAAGCGCCTTCTTTGCCTCTTCACCAGATGCCACCAGCACCGGTGGATCACCCTCACGGCGTGGAGATTCCTTTACAGGTATAGGATGACCCGTTACGCGACGCGCTGCATCAATGACCTCCCGCACGGAGTATCCACGTGAAGTCCCAAGATTAAATGCTGAGAAAAACTTGGATTTGTCCTCTGCATTGAGCTTCGCCAAGTAATCTAGTGCGAGAATGTGAGCCAACGACAAGTCATTCACGTGAATGTAGTCACGCACACAGGTTCCATCAGGTGTGGGGTAGTCTGTGCCAAAGATCGAAACAAATTCTTGAACAAGAGGTTGTTGCAGTTGCCTGTCACGCTTGTTAATCTCCGCCGCAAGTGGCACGCGCAGAACAAGTGGAATGAGATGTGTCTCAGGCTTATGATCTTCACCAATGTCTCCGTCTTCGTCTGCCCCACAAGCGTTGAAGTACCGCAGGCAAACACTTTTGATGCCGTAGGCAAAGGCGCAGTCCTTTAAAAGCCACTCCGAAACTAGTTTTGTCTCGCCATAGGGGCTTTCCGGGGATTTCTTGGCATCGGGATAAATAGGTTCCATGCTTACCTGTGCGCCATCCCCAGCTGCATGCTTCGCAGGGTTCCCGAACAATGCCGCTGTACTGGAGAAGATGATCTTGTCGCAGTGGTGTGCACGCATGGCCTCTAATAAGCGGATAATCCCAAATACATTATTGTTGTAATAATGCAAAGGATCTCGCACGCTTTCCGGAACAACAATATAACCACACATATGAACAACAGCATCGATAGGGGCATGCCGCGCAAAAACATCATTCAAAAATGTCTCATCTCGTACATCTCCCACCTCCAGTACAGCGTGGCGTTCTGGATTCACATGCTCATAGCCGCACTTTTGCTTCCGCATCAAGTTTTCCTTTGTGTCAACATGGCTGGAGCGTCCATGCGTCGCCACCAGGCTGTCAAGAATGACAACGGAGTGAGAAGTTCGGCGTAGCAGCGCACGAACCAAATGAGTCCCAATGTACCCAGCCCCTCCGCATACCAAAACCTTCATGTTAACTGCTGTTAACGCTTCCTACTAATCGTTTTACGCCCAAACTGTAGCAGTCACCTGTTGGTGGTTGTTTCGTTTAATCACTCTGTAAAGATATGAATGTAAAAATGAAAAGGAAGTGAGAAACATGTGCCGACACCTCCACGAGGTAAATTGGTACACGGCATACACTGCGCATTGGTACTGCTCCCACTCCCTCCTCTCTTCTTTTCCTCCCCTTTGCATGCGTGTAAAGCAGATGCTGCCAGAAAAAATACAGCCGCCTCACATAATAAAAAATATTCCGCCGATGAAGGTGTGTGTAATAAACACAGAAAAAAAAAGCCCCAATACGCAATAATCTTTTTGAGTAGCGCCACCTCTCCAACCGCAAAGCCGCATGGGCGTTGTGGTCTGTCTGGTTCACACTACCTCTTCTGTGTATTCAGCATGCCGTCTCGCTGCCTCCTCCTCCCACAGCGGCAGTTTTCCCCCTCATCGTTTGCAGCTTCTCCTCCTGGTGTAATACTACAATCGGTAGGGCGTCTTGCTTTATGTATAAACTTGCGAGTAAAGATATGTTATGTACCTCGCCATCACCGTACCTCACCAGCCGTGCGACAATACCTGCAAGGCAGAGAGACACGGACACACATAGGCAGAAAAAGGAAAGCAGCAAAAAAAAATAATATGACGTAATGGCAGTCGTACAGTGATGTAATTCTACTCGAGTGAACGCGAGTACAAAAAAGAAACAGTACGTCGTCCCCACATATACACAGAGAGAAAGAAAGTGTGTAGTGGCAGCAGAAGCACACATAACAGCATGAGTAAATAAAGACAAGCTCAGCTTTTTCGCCTCGACATAATGAAAAAACTACCACTACTACAACTACAGCTTCACCAGCTCTACCGGAATTATAAAGGAATAAAGATTGGGGTGCAGTCGCAGTGAGGTGGGTTTCAGCTTAGGGACCGCAGCATTCGCATTGGTTGTCCCATCTGCCTCCTCCGATTCCGTATGCGGGTCTAGTGAATTGTGACCCATACCTCCAACATTTAGCCGGATCAATTCATCGGCATGCGAAAGACGTTCAAGAACTTTCTTCTTCAGGTCTGAGTTCATCATAAAGCTGTTTTGCACCCGCATCACGATCGCGTCAAGTGTGTGATGTGCGCCGACAAGTGTAGGTTCTGTGCATAGCACAGGAACAACGCCAATGAACCTGTCCGCAAGAACCTCGGTAGCCGCAGTGAGATATGACATTCCCGTTCCTAATGGGTTCCCAAAGCACACCACCGCCGACGGCGTTTCCTCGCTGATGTTCGCGTCTCGGCCAATGAATTGGTGGTACTTTGCGTTGTACAGGCGCACAAGCAGTGCGGCCTCCAGCGCCGCCTCATTGTTTGAGGACTTTGTGTGCCACACATCGCCAAGGACAGAGGTAGGTGCCGTTCGCGTCACGTCGCCGCTCTCCGCGATGGCGTACACAGCATTGTGTTCTCCATCTCCAAAGGCATCGGAGCTCAAGATAAACCGCAACTGTTTCCAGTGCGCGGACAATTTTTTCACTCGGAGTGAGAGCTCTGAAATAAACGCTGTGACGTCGTCATCAACACCAACAATGTGAACTACAGGAACCCCTGCAATCTGCATCTCACAACAAGAATCTGTGAGAAACTGCAGAAGTGTCACGACCACCGATGCGGATGGCGTCTCAAGACGCTCCGTTGGGCATGATTGCAGAAGAGGCATGACAGTTTTTTCGTAGTCTTCTTGTGCCTTCCGCCACAGTCTGCACACCTTTTTGTGCCCGCTCTTCCAATCCATTATTTGATGCTTTTTGCAGCAATACATTTCCACCTTGCAGCCACCACATCGCAAGAGTTTGTCTCGACGGCGAGCACACCACGAACACTTGTGGTTGTGTGGGGGAGCAGGCACCGGTGTAACATCTCTCTTGAGCGTGTACCCACCGCACCCACCACGATTGCTGACGGCACACACAGGGGTAATGTGATCTGAGAGGAAGAGAAAGACGCGGCTCGCCGCATCCCACTCCTCCGGCGAACGTGGTGACTCCTCAATAATCTCCAAATGCGGAGATGCAATTAGTGTATCCTTCACAACCGACCCCGTTGGTCGACGGAACACAACCTTTGGGAATGTGTAGCCACTGCATGATCCTTTGCAAAGTGGTTCTTTTGGTGTTTCCATGGAAAATGACGGCGCCTGTGTCGAAAGAAAGTCCAGATAACGATCAATGTCATCAAAAGCTATACCCTCCAGAGGTGTTAGCTGCGCAAAGAGTTCGCCGTCTTCGTGCATTATATCCCCGTACACCGTATCGAAGCATTTCTCGTTGCATAGTTGCGAATAAAGATATAACACCTCACCGCCATCCCGCATCAAGTGTAACTCTGCGCCAATAGGCTGCGGCTCCAGTGGGCCGGGGTCAAGGTTCTCAATCGACACCTCCTCCTTTTCCACGTAGAGTTTTTGGATGAGAAGCACATACCACCGTTGCCCCGGCTCCTCCGCCGTCGTTGGCGGTGTCAGCGTGAAGGAAGCCACGTTACCCACACGCATCTTCAAGTTTTGAAGCGCCACACGACGTTCCTCTAACAGTTTGGAGGTTACCAATTGCCGTTCTCCCTCCCCCACACCGCTCACTTCATCACCGGCATTGCTCCCATCAGGTTCCTGAAACGTCGCAGTGTACAATAGCTTGCTTAGCCGTGGAAGAGCGGCAAGAATGGCGTCATTGCCTTCTTGGGACGGCGCCGATACATCGGATGCCTCTAATGTTCTACGGCGCGCCCACTCTATCGCGTCCTCGACGAACGCCGGCAAATGACCACCTCCGCCGTTCACCATACCTGTACAATCACTCGTTACACGATGAAGCCTCACGGACACCGCTTGGGACGTACGCGGCAGCCGCAGCTGTTCAACTCTCCCCTTGTACTCTTCAAAAGCATGCTCGGAAAAGAGACCGAGACGGTCGTGTGTATCGCCCACGGTCACACAGACCACAGAGAAAAACGTGGGGTGGAGAGCCGGCGGTACAGCCTGCAGGATTTCTGAAACGAGTTCCGCACCTTTTGTCTCCCACAGCACCTCCCTGCAGGTGTGCGTCAAATCATACAATAACAAATGCCACGGAGCGTCGTCCGCGGCGCTGGTGATTTCGTCCTCATCGCTGGAAGAGGGGGATGAAAAAAGCAGATGAAACACTGGTGCGTACAGCCGGTTGGCTCGCCTATCACGCGACCACTGACGCCGAAAGACAACCAAAAGTTCCCACCGTGAATACCGCTCTGTCACACAACCTCCCAATGCCCCTGCCCGGTTGCACGCCTCTCCATGACGAAGAAATCCCTCTGCAACTGACATGGCGTGGCAACGATTCAAATACAACAACGGTGAAAACACAACCCTCAATTCTCTAACAGAGCCAAAGCAAAAACGAAAACAAAACAAGGCGCACCAGAACAACCGTTGAAAGTCAGCAACAGACTCAAATATTTTTTTGTATTTTTTGAAGCTAACTAAAATGATACGTGATTCTACCCGTCAACGAATGAGAGGCATACCGGCAGCGAAAAAATCACAGGAGGCATACCAAAATCAAATAAAAAAAAATCTTTCATATACCCATTTTCTTTCCTTTTTTATATTAACTGAATAAAGCGCAGATTCAACACATCCCTGAAATAAGAAGACACAAAAAAAAAAAAACACCAATGCACACACACACACAACAAAAAAAAAAAGACTATCTAATCACAGTTACAACAATCTATCATTAACTCAACTCGTCCAACAATAAACAAACAAGCAAACACAACAAGTGCTAGTCACTCAGCTCTATTTAAGTACAAAAAAAAAAGGACAAACATCAAAAAGTGCACAACAAAATCTAGCATTACATCACCATGCACAAAGGGCAGAAACGACGTCCAGGAGAACTCCCATCTACAGAACCATTCGTACGCTCTAACAACGGCATCGACTCCGTAACATTTTTTTCACGATATTTCGACTTAATCTTCATTTTCCTGCGCGGATCACTCAAATCTGGAACGGGATCAACAGACAAGCACTCATTAGCCACCGCAGCCTTCATACATTCCGCAGCTCTCTGCTTCTCGGCCTTCAAGGCGATAACAGCCTTCTCGGCCCTGCGCTTCTCGGCATCCAATGCCTCCGCTGCTCTCTGCTTCTCGGCATCCAAAGCCTCCTCAGCTCTCTGCTTCTCGGCCTCCAATGCGATAACAGCCTTCTCGGCCCTGCGCTTCTCGGCATCCACAGCCTCCGCTGCTCTCTGCTTCTCGGCATCCAACGCCTCCGCAGCTCTCTGCTTCTCGGCCTTCAATGCCTCCTCAGCTCTCTGATTCTCGCCTTCAATGACTCC
>NW_021705765.1:0-9830 GCF_003719475.1 Trypanosoma rangeli
AGCCTGGGCATTACCCGTGCCATAGGCGATGCAGGGTTCAAGTTGGATGAATACACTGACGGCAAGCCGTCTGGCATCATTGCCGATGCGGAAACTCAAACCACAAAGCTTACTGACCGTGATGAGTTCCTCGTTATTGGCTGTGACGGCTTGTGGGATGTAATGTCGTATGATAGAGTCGTGCAATTTTGTTCCCAACTTGCAGCGGAGGGTGTGCCACCGCAGGATATCACCGATAGGTTGTGTCAGGAGGCTTTGCAGCAAGGGAGTACTGACAATGTGACATGTGTTTACATCAATATAAAAACCAAACGACCCAACTCAAGTGATTGGTGTTCTCAGAGTGCGGCTTCTACCTCTCAGAAAAATGCCTAGGAAACAGTAAATGTATTAGTTCTTCATTTCTCCTCCTTCCGTTGTTGTTGTTGTTTTCTTTTCTTGTGTGTGTGTGTGTTTCGTTGCGGTTTTTTTTTGTTGGTTTGTTTGTTTACTTTTGGTCCTCTTTTTTACTCGGCATTGTTACTTTTGTGCGGTGCATGACATTTTGCTGTTTACTTTGTTGCATTTTTTTTTTTTTTCACCTCTTCGCCTACAGACCCTCTTCGAGAAATGTATGGGCAATGCAATTTTTTGCGAAAAACGACAGCATGTGCCTGAAGTTTAAGTTTGTGGAACGGGTTGATGAAAAAGAAAGGAAAAATTGAAGAGGAACAGTGAGGACTCTGTGTGTGACACAGGTGGGCGGTGGTGGTAGTAGGAGCAATTGGAGGTAAGACCCTGCTCAAGGGGCACACTGTAGTGGGTAGGGTAAGGGTGAGGGCAGGCTAGAAAAGGTGAAGAAGAGGTAACAACAACAAGGAGAAGTCCGAAGAGAAAGTTAAGGGGATGAAAAAGTGAGGCATAGCTAAAACACCCATTGAATTTCATTCTACTTTTTTGTTTGTTTGTTATTGCTGTCTTCGTATACTTTATTAAAGATGGTTTGTAGTTAACGAAAGGATCTCGGGAAGGAAACCTTCAATGGGAAGCGAAAAAAAGAGGGGTCTGGTGTAGGCAGAGGCGGAAAAAAAGTGCGCCACGTAGTACCTGTTTATACTTTTCCTGTTTTTTTTTTTTTTTTTCAGATGTGGTGCACGAATTAGTTTTTCTTGTTGGGTGTGGGCATCCAGTTATCAACAGCAATAGAGCAAGTGGGGTAATAGGAGTAGACGACCTAACTTGACTACCATCTTGGGGTAGTTGATGCATGACCTGCATTTTTTGTTTTTTTTCTGATGTGCGTGGTGGTCACTGTTTGGAAATTGTTTTTATGCGTCCTCCTTGGATGGGTGAGTGGGGGGTATTCTTCATACACTTTCTCCTTCTGCCTGTTAGGACCCAAGGGTCCCGCTTCGCGGCCGGGGTTTGATATTCCTTTTGGAATCCGCTACGGAAACGTACAAGACGGACACATAAAGTAGAAAACGGATGAAGGTGGGGTGAGAACAATTATATCCCGCAAGGAGTGTAGCGGGTAAAACAAATAATAATAATAACATGCAGCGGAGGTGATTGCAAACAAACAAACCAAGAAAAAAAAACGCAGGAAGCGAAAGGAGGGGGTCTTCTGGTGGGCGAGTTGGCGGGGTAATAGATGTGTATGTACTTATGCGTCTATGTATCAGTTCTTGTGTGTGCGTGTCGGAGAGTACCGCAAAATGACACTGAAAACAACAGTAACACTGACAGAAGGTGGATGAAAATGAAGGACATTACAATGATTTCCGAAGGAAGTGATGAATGAGACAAAATAGATAGAACACAGCGAAGTGACCATCATGTTTTTGCTCCATCGTAGTAACAAGCAGCAAAAGGCTTAGAAAAGATAATAATAATACAAACAGCAACAGCAAGAACGACTTCCTGTGATTTTTTTTTATTCTTATTATGGTGTATATCTCCTCTATGCGTATCTGGTCTTGTGTTTCTAAGCTGGGGTTGTGTATGTTGGTGGATATAGAGTCCAAATGTACACGTTTATATGTATTCTTGCGGTTGTTTTGTGTTGCATCTCTTTTTGTGTACTTGTAGCTCCCGGGATTGCAGTGGTGAAACGTTTAGGCTCCGCATACAGTTGCTGTATTTGCTGCTGTTGCCGTCACGATTGTTGTTGTTGTTTTTGTTGGTGCTTTTTTTCTTTTTCAATCTTTACTTTTTTTTTTTTCTTTCGCGAGTCTCAACCACTCCATCGCGTCTCTTTAACTTTCAGCGGGTGCTTGCAACCAAAATCGTCATAGGTTTACTCTTCCGCCTTCTTTATTATTATTGTTGTTCGTGTGTGTGTCTGATTGTGTATGTGGGAAAGAATGTTTTTCCTCTCTAACTGCGGTGCC
Organism: Trypanosoma rangeli; assembly: GCF_003719475.1. Taxonomy (NCBI): domain Eukaryota; phylum Euglenozoa; class Kinetoplastea; order Trypanosomatida; family Trypanosomatidae; genus Trypanosoma; species Trypanosoma rangeli. Next base: position 2,373 of record NW_021705765.1, read on the forward strand.
TCCCTCCCTTTCATCACTTTTACCTTTTTTTAAAATTATTTTGCTTCTTTCCTTACTTTATTTTCCTCGTGATTTGTCATCGTTTCGTTTCTGTTGTTTTCTTCTCCTATGACTTTGTGTGGCTCATATTTTTTCTTTTGTTGCTTCACACCTCTTTTCTTTTTGCTTCCTCAACAGTGTGGAAGATCCTGGCAACCGTGAGGAGACAGTGGTTGTTATTCATGAGCAGTGGTATCCAGAGCATGAAAACTTTACCTGTGTCGCTTGTACACACGTCGGAGGCTCATTGCAATGGAGCTGCACCAGCAACCGTGGACCCCGCACCCTTTTCATCTCCGTCCGTGGTTTCCTCGCTGTCGAATGTGATGCGACCACTTTTTCACTTCACTGCCGATGACGCAGTGATTCTCGCAATGGAGCATAACAACCACAACAAACTACTAGCGGTGTCCACGTCTAATAATGAAGTGTTTGTGACATCCACACGTGATATGCCTTTGGAGGGGATGCAAGCGGCAAACGGGGAAGAGACGCAGTGGAGCCCTGCAGAAAATACAGTGCGCATTGATCATCTGCGCTTCCCCTGCACTCAACTTGCATGGGCTCCTTGGCAGTATGGAATATACTTGGCGTGTGTCTGCCGTGGTAAACAGGTTCGGCTTTATAGGCTTTCACATGGTCGCTGGTCATTAGACGAGGAGGTGGAAGCACAAGATTGCAATTCAGTGGCTTTTTCCGCTCATTTTACTATGGCATGTGTGACCGCAGAAGGTAAATTATTGATTTTTGTTCAAACAACAGTTAATGGTGATAACAGATGGATGCTGCACAGCACGCACTCAGATGAAGAGAGCCCTAATGCGACGAGACAATTAATCGACCGTAGTCGCACTGTAAAAGCTTTCACTTGCGTTGCCTGGGATGAAACAGGAACTTTGCTAGCAGTGGGCGATGATGAGGGGGAGCTTCGTGTTGTCTTTGTCTACGATGAAGGTCGGAGTATTGGCGAGGTTGCCTACAGATCAGAGCTTGTCTCAGACCGTAGGAAAGGTATTCGCCAGGTAGCATGGTCACCAGGGGCAGGCCGCAGTTTTCTTGTTCTTGCAGTGGTGACCTCTTACAAGGTCACACTTCTCTTTTTTAAACGTGCTCGGGTGGGCATGAGCGGCGGTGGCGGCAGTGGCAGCGGTGCACAGGCGGCGCTAGGGGCGCAACTTCACTTTGTTACCAAAACAAGTGTAAATATGGAAGAGGTAACTGAACTATCTTGGAATATACATGGGGGGCGTTTTGCTACAGCTCACACGGGTGGTGCAATTTGTGTCTGGGCTGTGAACATTTCTTACCAAAAAGGGCAGCAAGATTCTTTTGTTGACGTGGAAAATGTTACGGGTGGTAATATTAGTGGAAGTGGTGGTGCAAATCACGTTAATGTGACGCAGCCATCTCATGATTTAGTGCTGGTGGCCTCCGTGAGCAAGGTTTCTGGTGTGCATCCCTACCACGGTGATAGATAGAGGGGGCTGTAGTGATGTGGCCACGTCAATGAACAGTCTACACAGTGCGGGGGCATTACACTATATCAAAGGATGTATTTTTCCTTTTTTTTTCCTTTTTCGTAGGAGTGTTCTCATTACCCATTTGACTTTTTTGTTTTTATTTTTATTTTTCTTCATCCCTTGTTTGTCTTGTTTGTGTTTGCTCTTTGTGGACAAGAGGAACTAGAAACATCCTTCTGACAGGCTGTTGCGTGGCATATGGGCGTGGATGGAAAAGGCGAAGATGGTAAAAAGCACCGGCTGCTCGACACAGGTCGGTGCCAGCGTGGCGTAAAACGACCTGCCGAGAGAACTGACACCGAGAGACCATCCGAGGTGGCGATCGTGGCTACTGCGGCTGTTGTCGTGGAGGGCGATAATGATGTTGATGCGGCAGTTGTCTCAGAGTCGCTTGTGGCAGCGTCGAATGATGGCATCTCGAAGAGTGTGCAGCAGGAGGGGGAGAGAGGTGTGCGGTTGCGGCTCGAAGATCCCATTTACCGAATCATGCACGCGTTGCCGCGGTCAGACGTTCTTGAAATTTTCAAGTGTCGTTTTAAAGGTGAGGAATGTGAGCGGGCCGTGGTATACTTTGATGACGCGTTTATGAAAAACCCACTGCGTAAGCTTCGTCTACAAATCGGCTGTGATCGGGTCACGGGGCTTCACCTCTTCTTTCCCAAGTTGCATCATCATAGAAACACGTTGCGTCTTCTTGATTTGTCGCGTAACGACATGGATGAGGACGACGTGGCGACGCTGACGCAACTGCTCGAGCTTCGCGGCGAATCACCGTCATGTGGTACGTCGTCACTTTTGGAGGTGCTGGATTTAAGCTACAACCGCCGTATCGGAAACCGTGGGGCCTTGTTTCTTCTTGCAGCTTTACGCCACAATGATCGGATCCGCGCCGTAATTTTAAAAGGGATATCCGTAGACGATAGTGGTGCCGTTGCTGTGGCGCCGTTTTTACGGCAACGCCCTCTGCCTCGAATGGCGGATGACGACGAGGGTGTGACTTTTCAGGAAACCTCCTCGCGTCGGCTCCCCACTTTTTTTTTGAACTTAAATGAAAATCGCATTGGTGCTGCAGGAACAGTTGTTTTGGGGAAAGGACTTCCAGCACACGTATCCCTTACGGTATGCAGGCAGCGCCCTTTTTGCAATAAAAAAGGGCCCTTGCTATAGAGTTTGCAGCTTTGCTGTCAGTACGACAATCGCAGTTTTTCTTTTTTTTTTTTTTTTGGTAGGGTGTGTGTGTGTGTGGAGGGGTTCATCAATTCATTTACGTGTAGTTATTATTGAGGCAACGCTGCTGCATATTGTTTTTTCTTTGCCTTGCTATTGCTTAGAGCCTCACATTTATAAAAACGTGGGGTAGTTGCAGTCGTAGTCGTAGTATAGTTGGCGTTGTGTGCGTGCACGTGTGGGGGACTCCGGCTTGCTGGGTAAATGACGGATACGGCACCGCTGCTGGGGGATACCACTGATGTGTCGCAGTCATCTGCAGTTGTTGTCCTTAGTACCCTTGTAGAGGAGGGGCGGCTGCTTGAGGAGCGCTCCGACTACCTGAAGCAGAAGTTTAAGGAGCTTTACAACCGTGTGTTGGTGGTATACAGGCGGGACAACTTCCTCCTAAAGCGTGCTCGTCAGTTAAGGAAGGAACTGGACTCCCAAAGAGAACAAATCGTAGCACGGGGTAACAATGCTGTGGAGGACGATGCAGAGATTCAGCGGTTGAAGAAGTTGCTGGTAGAGGCTGAGAAAGAGTTGTCGGATGCCCAAGAGCGGGAGAGCATTCTTCAGGTAGAGGTACTGGAATTTGATCGGAAGAAGCACACAATGCTGCTTGAGCGCGAGGATGCTCTTGCCGCTGAAGAGGCGCGTTTGCTTCCTCGCATGGAGGCCATTCGTGCGGAGATGACAGCGCTGGGGAAGGAGGTTGAGGAGCTGACGATGGAGATGGGAAACATTGGGTCAAAGCGCGACGAAATACTCCTTCAGGAGGCGGAGTGCAAGGAACAGTTGACGCATTGGAACACAATCATGGTGGAAGCCACAAAACAGTTTTCAAACGTTGAGAAAGCCCCCGAACGCGCGCTTCGACAGACGGAGCTGGTTATCAAAACTTATGAGGCTGCCCAGATGGAAATGAATTCCCTCGATGAACGACTGCAGGTTCAAAGCGACACGATTGCAAAACTTGAACTGAAGCAAAATACACGTAGCACTGATTATGCCCAGGCACTGGCTAATTTACAGAAGATTAAAGCGCAATTGGACTCCAAACGTACCATGCTTGCGACTTTGAACACATCCCTAGAAATGGAGCTGGAGGCACGTCAGGGGTATCAGCAACGCATTGCTCAGCTGGAGCAGCTTATCAAGAGCACAAGCATTGCGCAGGACAAAGAGGCTGGAGATTTAGAGCATGTGCGTCGTGAAAAAGAACGTGTTGCTATGGAGTACATGGAATTGGAGCATACTGTTTCAAACATTGTTAGGGGGAAGGATGCAATCAAGGAAAGTATTGCTAACGCCAAAAAAAAAATGGAACAGGTGCAAGCCAAACGCAAAAAAAATCTTCAACGTCTTGAAGAGACTCAGCGAGAGTTGGAGCAGCGAAATCGAGGGTTTCTAAAGGAACAGGGTCGTGAACAGGAATTTGTCGCAAAGGCAGCTTCTGTACAGGAAGACGTAGCAGCCATTAAATGCGAGCTTGCAGGGCGTGCATCACAGGAAGAACTAAAACGTCGTGAGACCCATGCACTGATTATTCGGCGGCAGGAGCTCAACTGGGCCTGTGCGAAAGAGAAGAGCCGAATAGCAATGGGGAAGAATGAGCTGCGTATGAAGGGGATGTATGTGAATGATGTACGTAGGCGGAAAGAAGAGTTGGAGCAGCGGTTAACCAACATGATTGAGACGTTTCAGAAAATCAAGGCGGAGCGTAGTCACAAAGCAGCACAAATTCAGGCCATCACGCAGAAAATGACGGAGATGTCTGAGAAGAAGACAATTCTTGAGAATGAACTTGTTGTTCTTTGCCGTGAGTCGTCTCTTAAGGAAACAGAATTAGCAAAGAAGAAACGCCAGGTGGAGGAACTTCGTCAGCTGTGTAAGAATCTTCGCATGGAAAAAAATAGGCATCGCAAGAGCCTGGAGAAGGTGTGCGATGACGAACGTAATGTCAAAGGCCAGGTGCGACGAGTGAATGCGCAGATTGTGGGTCTCGAAGTGGAAATGGATGATGTGAAACACAGATACCATGACGTGATTGAGAGCCGCAACTATGCCGGTGTCCAACTCTTTGACCGTAACGATGAACTTTGTGTCCTGTATGAGCGTGTAAATGCGCAGGAAAAGGTCATACGCGATGGCGTGCTTATGAATAACGCCCGTGACGAGGAAATACGTACACTACGGATCAAACTTGCTGATCTATACCGCGAGGTGGAGGTGGTGCGAAAGTCTGCTCCGAAAATAAAAGAGTTGGAGGAGCAGCTGGAACAAATGACAGAATATATTGACGACGAACGGTGGAAGGTGGAGGTCCTTGAAAACGATCTGACAAACCCCAATAATCCCCACCGATGGCGTCTCATTAAGCGAACAACAGCAGGAAGGGAATTCTCTACTGAGACTGAAAACACAGTGCAGCCTGTGAAGGGGGCAACGCAGGCTTCTGTGCTGACACCCCGTATCCGCAGTGGTGTGGATGGCCCCTCTGATGAATTTTTACATTTACAGCAGCGTTGTCAAGAATTAGAAGAGCGAGTGAATGCCATTAACGAGCGTATTCGAGAGAAGGATCTAATTCTAGAGGAGGTGACAGAGCTTTCCTCTCGTCTCGGCGATCAGGCAAAGACGGGGTGTGAGTTTACGCTGGCGCTTGCGAAGCAGGTAAATTCCCACCATAGCAGCATTCGGGCCAAAACGCGGCAGATGATGGCAACCGTTTCTGAGCTCTCTGTTTTTCAAGCCTCTGCCATTCAGCTTCAACAGGACGTGCAGCGACTAGAGTGCCTTGTTGAAGAGGCGGAACGACTGATGGAGCAAGGAGAGGCCCCATTTATTGAGGCAGAAGAACGGTATGTGCGGGAGATGGAAGCTAAACAGCGACATGCAAGCATGTTGCGACGTCGAAAGGAGGCGGAGGCGGAGCTGACAGCAGCTTCTACGGGCTTGGTAACTAAGGCAGAGCAGCGGCCGAACGCTTACATCCCCGATAGTGATTTGGGTTTCCCGAGACCGTATGGTGCGCTTGTCCCGTTTAAGCCTACACCGACGCCGCAGTCTTCACGATTTTATAGAGGACAGGTGGAAGGTTATCAGTCCAGGGAAACACAGCCACGTCTTGGGAATTCAAAGATGCCAGTGGATCGGGTTTCTAGCAGACGGGTTCATACTTTTAAAGGGCCTAATCACCTCTCCGTGACACATTGATTATTATTTTCGTTTTTTTTTTTCCTTTGTTGCGCAACAAAGGGGGGGGAAAAAAAAGACGCGTTGGGTGAGGGCGAAGACAGAAAGAAAGAGCGAACAAGAAAAATATTCTTTCTTGTTCTTTTTTGGTTACTTGTCTCAGTAGGTGTTGCCGGCTGACACTTGCACTGCGGATGCGATGTGTGTTGTTCCGAGTGGGTGGATTGCACATGCTTTTATTGCTGTTCTTGTTTCTGTTTTTACTTTGTTGGGTGGCGAGTATGGTGGTTTCAGCGAAAATGTACAGGATTGAGTGAACGAGTATTTTTGCTTGTTTTGTTTCTCTGAAAGATCTTTTTTTTTTTTTTTGGGACTTGGCAGAAGGAAAACAGAAAACAAACGGAAATGGAGATGTGCTGCATTGAGGGTGTATATATATGCCCGCATGTATATTTTTTTTATGTTTTTTTCCTCTGCTTCCCTATTTTGTCGATTCCCTCTATCTATCTCGTCTGACTCATGCTGTTTGCGCGCATGAACGCAATGCATATTTGTAGTTTCTTGCTGTTTTTACCTCTTTTCTTTTTCTTTTTTGCTGGAGGCGGACTGGTGGAGGAAAGATGCCATCTGTCAGTTGGAATGCATCAATTGCTCTGCGCCCCTGTTTTGCTGGGTGGGATGCTGTGCTGCTGCAGAGGTATGGCGATGGGGCGCTTTTGGTGCGGGACGAGCGAAGGAGCATTTATGTGGCTCTGGTATCTCAGGAACATGAGGACCCTCGTCTGTTGGTGCCAGCCTGGGACTCGCACGACTTTGCAGTACGAGTGAACCAGGTGCTGTACGACGCTGGGCCACTCGAGATTGGGGTTGGTGATGAGCTGCAACTGGCTCATGGAGGGGCGTGGAGCGACGAGGATGAACTTTGCTTCCGCGTGGAGAATGTCAACACGCTGGAAGAGTCGTCCGCCACGAGCGCGAAGGACTCATCCTTCAATGCAGCTACAGAAAAAACGGCACCACAACCTCCTGGTGTGAGTGGGAGTGAAAATGCGTGGAGTGTCTTTGTGAGGCATCGCTTGGATAAGGTGGGCGAGGTCCTCTCATGTCTGAGTCCAACGGTGTCTACTACTATTTTGTCTCCATCACCTGCGTGTGCCGGTGCTTCCACTGCTCACGCAACATAATTCCGACCACAAAGACGCTCTCTCATTCTTGCGCCCTTTTTCTCTCTGTAGAGAGTGAGGTGCTTGCGGGAAATACTCCACGAAAAAAGCGAGGAAGGATAGAGAGAGCAAGAAAAAAAAACGCTTTTTTGGTTTTGTTTTTGTTTTGTTTTTGATATTATTTTTGGATCCAATTTCCTGTGTCTGTCGGCACACATTGTATGCCTGTGTGATCCCTTTTCTTTTTGTCTTTATTCCACTGTGTGGGGCAATAGGAGATAGGTTTCTAGTCTATCACCCATATATATATATATATATATATATATATATAT
>NW_021705765.1:10508-18684 GCF_003719475.1 Trypanosoma rangeli
ACCACTATATATATATATATATATATATATATATATATGTTTAGTGGGGCGGGGTCGGCCATTGCATCATGTCAGTGGTGTGCATTCTCAGTCCTCCGAGCGACCCTGTTGGCCTTCTGCACGCTAAACGCGGTGTGTGCGTTTTTATTTGCGTGGATGATGGATTCAACAGCGTTAGTCGTCTTCCGCGTTCCGGCGGTGGAGCGTGGCTGGGACTTGCGCATCAAGGCGAAGGCTTGTCGCCGTGCTGGGCTGTTTTTTTTAGTGTTCCTCCTTCTTGTTTTTTTTGCGCCGTTTTGGAGTCTGTTGCGTGGTAAATGTCATGCAATTTTCTGCAGAGTTCGGTTTCACGCTCACCAGAATTGTCGCAAGGTCGTGCCGCGTGAACAGCGGCGACTTCTCCTGTTCAAACAAAGTGATTCCGAAGGAGAGGAATTGCCGGAATGCTAGTTTGTGTGCATAAAGCTATTTTTCTTTGTTCGAGGCGAATCCCCGGAATTTCTTTATTTCTTTTCTGGTTTTTCTGCGTATATATATATTATATATATATATATTCTTTCAGTGTTATTTGCCCATGGGCCTCTGTAACAAGTATGTTATACCTTGTCATGTGGGTTTCTGCAGGGCAGTGGGGAGGTGGTGGCGGCGGAGGCCGGGAACTATGAAATGAATATTAAGGGAAAGAGTAGAAGCGGCTGGGTGGGGTGGGAGGCGAAGATTCACGTGTAAAATGTACCTGTTGTTGTTGTTGTTGTTGCTACCTGCCTGGTTGTGGGGGGGGGGGGGGGGGGGGGTGCATGTAGAGTCACCTATGCATGCGTGCACGCGTGACATATTCATGCAACGACGCTGGCAGGGCAGTGCCTGGCACTGGCCAGTGTGGTTCTTCCTACTGTCACTGGTACACTTGGCAATGGTGTCGCTTGTTCGTCACTGCTGAGTAGAGATGAGGTGAGTGAAGAGGAGAAACAGTATGAAAAAGAGCTTAAAATAATAATAATAATAATGTGCTGGGCAGCCTGGCATTTCAGGTGGTGTTCATCTCTGCGTTTTGCTTTTGCATCAACATTCTTTTATTCCCTCCTTTTTTTGTTGCGCAGAATTTACTTATCCTTACAGCCAATGTCGGGTAAGGTGTACGCGTACATCGCCTTTTCGTGTCTTAATGCACTGACTGCATTTTTTGTGTCGTGGTTGATGCACATCCGCATCAAATCCTTTGCTATCGTGGCCGTAATTAACGAGTGGGACTTGGACGAGAAGGCAAGGGCGTGCCGTAATGCGGGGTTGATGTATCTCGGGCTGGCCGTGGGTCTGTTTCTTCGCTTTGCTTACAAGCAGCGTCGCAACCGCGCGGTGGAACTAGCGGGATACGAGGCGGAGGCGGTGAACATGCAGGAGAGAGTGCCGTTGTTGTACTCGACAGCGCTTGAATTAAACAAGTCGACTCCGCAAGGCGGAGTTGTGCGTTTTACTAGCGGCTACGGCTCTGGCATCAGCGTCAGCCAGTATGAGGGAGGGTGTGAAGGAAGCAGGGAAAGTCCCAGTGAAGAAGAAGGAAAAACGATAACATCAGCACATTTGGAGCTTTAGCTTCACTTCACGAGGGAGCGCAGCGAGGGATGGAGGAAGTATGTAGCATTGCTGTTCTGAAAAAGGAAAGACAATGCAGCGTAGAGGGAGGACAAGGCCGACTGAAATACAAACAGTACAAAACAAAACAAGAGAGCTAACAACATGCGCCGAACGATTTGTTTCAATAAGAATTTGTTTCCGTGATACATTCTTGCGGAATCATTTTCATTGCCATTGTCAACATCGAAAGTCGAGGCTTTGTCGCTCTCCTTTTCAGCCCTGCAGATGCTACAAATGCGCACGGATTCTCAGTGGCTCCTCTTTCCTTTTTGTAGAAGTTGGAGAAGGTCATAGAGAGGTGAATGTGAAAAAGGTGTTTGATATGGGCGTCGGCGAGTATTGTGGGGCTGGGGATGTGTGTGGAGAACACAAAACGTGGTGGAGGTGGTGCTTAGTGAAATGGGTGTGGGCGCCACTTTGTATTTTTACTTTGGGATGTGCAGGAGAAGGCAAATAAACACGGAATAAGATATTTAAAAAAAACGAAGAATGAAAAAGAAAAAAACTGGGGATATTGAGCCGTCCCACCTCTACGTGAGAAAACAGGGGTGAGTTTCCCGTTTTTCTTTTGTTGTTTTTTTTTTTACGATGTTGTCTATGCGTCTGAATAACTTTGTCCATGATTCAGTTGTCGTCGTGTATAGCAACATGCGGTGTATTGTTGACTATTGATGTACTTGTGCTTGACTGGAGGCAACGCAACTGGAGTGTTCATTCTCCCTCCCTCCTCTCTCTCTCTCTTGTGTTGTGGTATTATTTATGTTGCCATTATTTGAATCTTTTTTTTTTTTCCTTGTCTCCCTTTACTTTTTGGGTTTCCTTCGGCGTTTACTGACAGCAGCTAGGCTTACGCGTTTACACCCAACTCTTCTCGTTAAGAAAGAACAAATGGCCATGTCAAAGAAGTTCGCCGGTTCTCTCGCAGCGAACCGCAGCAAGAAGATTCATCAGCTGACAAAGAAGACCTCCACAGTGAAGCGCAACCGCAAATCTCCCCGTCTCTACATGAAGGCCGTTCTTGCGGGATACACTCGTGGTCTCCACGGCCAGAACAAGAACACCGCCATCGTCCGTATTGAAAACGTTAACACAAAGGAAGATGCCACATGGTATGTTGGCAAGCGGGTGTGCTACGTCTACCACGGCTACAAGGTAAAGCGCTGCGTACGCTGGAGCAAGGCTCCCGCCCGCCGCAGCAACACCCGCGCCATCTGGGGCCGTGTGACACGCCCCCATGGTGGCTCCGGCTCCGTTCGCGTGAAGTTTAACGGTTCCCCCGTCCCTGCATCGGCGATTGGCAAGCGTGTTCGCGTTTACCTGTACCCCAGCCGCATCTAAAGCGCACGACAGCGGGTTGAGAACGAAAAAGGGCGCTAAAGAGTGTGTGAGAGAGAGAGCAGTTTGAGCCTGAGCAGCTAACCTTTCGTTTGTTATTTTCATAAATGGTCTCCTGTGGGATATTTCGGAATTATTTTTGAAAAAGTGGAAGTGGAGGGGGCAAGGCCAAATAAAAACCTCCTCTGACGCTATTACTTTATTGAGTGTAATGAGTAGCGGATGTTGGAGCATATATGTATATATATATTCCCTCTCTTTCTTTCTTCTTAGCTTTTGTTTGTTTGTTTTTGTTGTATGCAGTGTATAGATTGAGGGCTGTTCCATTGGAAACAACTCTGTCATTATCGCTAGTGAGTGTCACCGATGTTATTATGCGTAGTTCCTCTCGTCCCTTGGTAGACATGGTGGTTTCCATTGCGCCAGTAAAACTTCTTGACACGAGGGAACTGGTGCTTTTGGCTGTGCACCCGGACGGAAGTGTCACGGCATGGTCACCGCAGGACCCTGGCGTGCTTCTTATGCGTAAACGCCCCATGAAGGTGTCATGTGTTGCAACAGCTTATGAAACCACACAACACAACTCACTGGCATGGTTTGGCGCATCAAATACTGTTCAGTGCTACCGAGCCCGTCGTCGTGAGGGTAGACATGCTCATCTACAGTTTCTGTACAATCTACGGCTGGACGGCATCCCAGGTATACGAGAGTTGCAGACCGACGGAACTTCGCTCGCTGCAGTTATTAACGATGACTCTCCGGAAGTGGTCTTTTGGTCTGCCATTGGTCATGTAGCCAATGCCAGTAATATCGAAGAGCAGGCAGAGTGTTGCGTCTTCCATCGCATATTTGGTTCCCAGACAACATTCGTGCATACCGCGCTTGGAGATGTGTCTTCGTTGCTCCTGACAGAGGCGACGGTTTGGATTGGTTGCACAAGCGGTGCTCTTGTCTTAGTAGATAGAAAAGGTATTGAATCGGATATCGATCCATTGCTTAACCTTAGAACGGCGGGGACGTGTTGTGTGACGGCCTTGGCATTACTATCACATCCTTCACGCAAATCCATGGTGGCAAGTGGATTAGAAAATGGGGATATTATTTTGTGGTCAGCGAAGGATGGGACGCAACTCGGACAACACTTTGAACACGCTGGTGAAATCTGCTCCATGACGTATGTACCGTGGTGTGTGGGGTTATGTACTGTAAGTGCGACGCGAGAGGTGTTTTTCTGGGCTTGGCATGAAGTACCTAGTTTTTTAATGATTCTGGAATGCGGCGTTCTTGACGATGACATGGGTTCAAGTGTGCCACGGTGTTTGTGCTCCATTCGTGACACGGAGGTGCTGGCTTGTGGGGCCGACGCAGCCCACATTTTGCATTGGAAGCCACAGAACAAGCCGGATGCCGCGGCGGGCGTTCTTTCAACTCTACCACCTGTTCTCCCTGGTCGTATGCAGCTAACGCCGGAGGACTTGCCGCACCCCCGGGCTGAGCCCCGCTCATGGCAGGAGTGTGCCACCTCCGACGAGACTGATCTTAGAAAGATTTATCAAAGTGCCCTCGTCACTCGCGTGGGTGCGTGTGGACTGCCACGAAAAGGAAGCAAACTTGAAGTGCAAGGTTCCCATCAGAGCACGCGAACTTCGGTCTCCGTGCAAGTGCCAGGCGAGACTGTTGATAACAGTTGCATGGTGGTGGATCTAAAAATGCAGCTGATGGCGGCACAGCAGCAACGCGATCTGTTGTTTGATAGGCTGAGTAAACTAGAAATGACAGGGCAAAATGTAAAGGACCCGTGCGAAGCAAAATTGACTTCTTTAAGAAAGGAAAACGCGGTGCTGGCGAGTTGCGCGACGAAGCTGAACTCCAAGGTGAACGGAGAGGGGCGTTGTTGTTGTTGTTCTCTACACACAATGAGAACGGACAAAATTGTGGGTACAAGCGACAACCCATCGGGGCAGCAAGCCGTCTTCTCTACCAGTGCACAATTGCATAGGAGTACCCAAGCGCCATTGCGCTGTATGAGCCCATGCATGGAAGAACCAAGGCAGGAGGATGAGAAAGAGCAGGAGCAACAGCAGCAGCAGAGGGGGGAGGAAAACATGAAGAAAACACCACTGCCGGTGATGAGTTATGCTTCTTTGAGGCACTCGCCGCTGCGGCGTTTATTACAACCGCCCGAGGATTTCTCCTTGGAGACAACGCGGTTGCGTAACAGCTCTACGGATGGATCAACAGTGCAATCCGCTTTGCCGAATCCTTTGTCATCTAATTATTACGGGACGTCAAATTGGTTGAGTGGTGCCCCAAATGAATTACTGCGGAAAGACAAAGAAGATATGGTATCTTCATGCATTGTGGAGGCCTTACAGGTGCAGCTATCACTTATGGAGGTGCTGTTGCGAAATTACCGGGATGCATCTACATTAAGAGATCCTCTTCGAGTGCACTCCACAAATATTTTATCAGATGTGTATTTACTGGCACGAGGCATTTTGGGCGCTGATGCGACTTCACCAATTGTACAGGAGGCGCTGGAAGGAATGCCACTTTCAAACGAAATTGAGGTGGTCCGCAAATTGTTCTTCATTCTATGTCATAGGTATCGTGCTGCCTTGTTGCAGCTGCCGTCCAGTGCAACGTAACTAGATAAGCAGTGAGGTGTGTTCTAAGAAGTATGAGATGCGCATATTTTATGGTCTTGTTGTGCGTTACTGGTTATATATATATATATATAAAGACTTTATGCTTTGAGCTAAGATGGATGAATGGGGCGACAGGAACGTCGAGCCTCCACGGCTTGCCATGCATGCATGTATTTGTACTGCAGTGCATACGCACAGCTACGGACGTGTATGTGGTGTGACCTCTTGTTTTTCTGTTTTTTATTGTCCTGTATTTTGTTTCACTTTGTCTCTGCTTCTCCAAACTTTTACTCTTTTCCTTTTTTTTTGTCTTGTTTTTTTGCTCTTTCTCGTTTTTTAACACCCCATACACACAACGGCCCGCACCTTATAGTGGGTTTGAGGTTTCGAGCTGCAAAAAAAAAAAGGGGGGGGGGGAGGAAGTTGCCATCCTCACCGACGAAAGACACATAGAGGCAGGCAAGCTAGGAAGAGTGCAAATCAACAATGAACGATGACCAAGTAAATCAGGAATCGCTATCGCCATGCGAATTGGAAGGAGTTGATGGTGCGTGTGGTATGGAGGAGCGTACACCACAAACCGTCGAGCGTTTAGTAGAGCGTGCCCTCCAGAAGCGTGCCGATGCAACATTTGATCTCCACAGGCGGCTGGCAAGGGTTGTTTCAGCTGACTCGAAAGGCTGCGGTTGCCTCACGGAGGAGGACGATGAAGGCGATGTGGAGTACAAGTGGCGACTTACAAACGTTACCCCAAGCCGATTTGAGCACCTCGTGACGCAACTGCGCTTTCGTGTGAGGGAGGGAAACGGACAATGTCTTTATGAACTCGGTATCGCCAATGACGGTTCACCAAGGGGACTATTACTACATGACTACCAGGAGTCGGTGAGGACACTGCAAAGAATGGCGAAATCACTTGGTCTTGATTTTACCATTTTACAGGAATTTTTGGTGCAGTCGAATCCAGTTCCACTTTGGTGTGGTGAGATTCTCATGACGCAGCGGCAGGCGGAAGTGCAGGATGGAAAAATTGCATTTTGTGGGATTGCGGGCAGCGGAAAGTCCACGCTTATTGGTGTACTGCTCACTGGACATCTTGACGATGGTGCGGGCAGCGCACGTCAACTACTTTTTAATCACAAACATGAAATTTTTACGGGGAAAACAACCTCTATTGTAGCTCGGACTCTTTCCATAGATGGTGGTGAAGGAAAAAGTGGGAATAATGCTCTTCTTCAATCAACAGGCATCGATGGCACTTCACGCTCGCTTGCAATGATAGATCTCGGCGGAGATGTAACAAAACGAATGCTTTTTGGTTTGATGAGCCGTTGTCCTGATTTCACCGGCATATGTATTTCTATAGAACAACCAGCGGAAGAAGTCGTACGATACGCACAACTCTGTCGTGCCATGCATTTTCCTTTTTTTGTTGTTGTTACCAAACTCGATCTTGCACTTGATATTGAGATTGATGCCTTTCTACTTGAGTTAGCGGTTGAACTGTCGTCGGTAGGTTGCGATTCCGTTCTCCTGGTGGATGTCGACGGCGTTGACAGCTTTCAGCGGTTATGGAAGCAGTCGAATCAAGTTCCCGTGTTGCGTGTTTCCTCCGCGGATGGATCTGGCATCGAGCTCTTTAAACACTTTATAGCCTCCCTTCCCACTGGTGCTATGCCAGTTACACCCGATCGAAAGTTTGAGGTTCTCCTCGACGGGAGCTTTTTTGTTCATTCCGTCGGCCCCGTTGTGCGTGGCCACGTGGCGAGCGGTTCTGTAGAGTTGGGGTGTCATTGTCGTATTGGGCCGGACTTGGAGGGGAAGTTTTATCCCGTAGTAGTTCAAGGAATTCATGTGGGCGGATCACATGTCACGCGTGTGCGGCCGCCTGACGAGGCCACGTTTGCTTTATCCGATCTACCAAGCAGTGTGGACATGACGCAGAAAGGAAAGCTCTTAATTTCAACCTCTGTTGAAGTTTTTTGGGCATTTGAGGCACGTATAAAAGTGCTCTCACGGGGCATCACACCTCGGTTGCAGCCAATTCTTTACACAAGCAATATGCGACAGGCTGTGAGGATTATTCCTCCGTTTCCCAAAGAGGCTGCAGCGTTCGACAAGGGGTGCGTTGTGCGATTTCAGTTTCTGTACCATCCGGAGGTGCTTCGGGAAGGCGCCAGTGTCATTCTTCAGTGGAATCCTGAGGGCATAGCTGTTGGGGAAGTGATAACATTGTTTTCTCGTTACCAACCTCCAGAAGTGGATTAGGTAGGAGCCATCATTATGCATTGTGCGCTTTTTTTGTGTTTTTTTTTCTATTTCCGTTTTTTTTGTTTTTTTCACATATGTACTCTTTTTCCTTTAACCCTCCTCGGTTAGTCATCTGTGCTTACGCACTAGTGGAGGATGGAAGGGACATAATTTTGATTTTATGATTATTCGTATTTTCCCATCTGTGCCCTTTTTCCTTCATTCGGTTTGTGTGTTTTGCCTATTGCAAAGTGTTTTTTTTTCTTTTTTATTTTGCCTGTCAAGGTAACACTTTTCGACGCTGACCT
>NW_021705765.1:19063-39321 GCF_003719475.1 Trypanosoma rangeli
GTATATATATATATATATGTATATATATAACTTTTTTTTTTTTGCTCACTTTTTTCCCCCCCCTCCCGCCGCCACTTTTTTTTCTGTCTCAGCCTTGTGTACATCGCGCCTCTTTGCAACCAAAGCACATCCTCAGGGTGGGGGAGCAAAACTACACACAAAGGAAAGAGGGGCACATCTGGCGTTGTTTGAGTTGGCATGCGTTTCTTTGTTTTGCTTTGGGGTCTGTTGCTGGTCTATCTCAGTCTGGACGTTGGGAGAATATGCCGCGCCGCAGACGAAGCACCAATGTACAGGGTGGAGCAGCAGGTCTCCAGTGATTGGGTGACGCGGTCCATCACGTTTCTTTCCTCAGGATACGCTGTGGAGGAGGAAGTTTTATTTCAAAGTGACGTCAATCTTTGTGTCAGGGCTTTGCACGGCAGAATCCGAGGTGTTACTGCAGAACCGTGGGATAGGTACGCATCGTTACTCAACATATACGCCGTTTTTCAGCCGTCAGTGGAGTCGGGTGCGGCTTCAAAGGAAGACTTAAAGGGTGGGCGAAACAATCTTGGATGCTCGATAACCCTCACCTATCCACCTGTCGTAAGTTGTGACCTGAACGCCGTCTTCAGATTGGCAGCTTACGCCCCTGTCCAGGACCTGGTTGTGGTCTTGGTAAACCAGCCCAAGGCTGCGGTGGGCGTGGGTGGAAAATCCATTGCGATCTTCACCAACGATCCATTGTTTATGCCATTTTTTGTTATTCGTGAACTAAGCAAAGCCGTTACCTCACTAGGCTCAGAGTATGCTTTTGGAGTAGAGGATAAACATGTTGTGCAGGTACCCAACTGCGCCCCATCCATTGAGGCGGCGCGTGCAGCGTGGGGTCATTGGATAGACCAAGGGCTGGCCGATGAAACACCATTGAAAGGTTGTTTCTTTAATAATTATTACCGTCCGACTAGGCAAGATTGTATAATGCGTAATTCCTCGGTAGGCGGACTATGCGCTGTATGCAAGGAACAAGTCAACCTTGCTCTTCTTTCTGCAGACTTGGGTGATTCTACGGCACATACACGCTGCATAAGAGATACCCCCAATTTGATTTTTAATCGTTTTCAGGACCTTCAAATTCATATTGGAGAGATTGGAGGAATGACTGACATGAAGGTGGATTGGATGCTTGCGGACGGATCTATCGTGGGCACCGCCAACGATTCTCAACTGGTGATCGCCTTGGATTCTTTGCGGGGATTGCCATTACCCACAGAGATATGTGCTGTGATCACGGATAACTCCCCGTATATTCGTCCAAAATGGCGTGCGAAGCTTCTTCGACGAATAGCGTCATTTAGACTTGTTTCCGATACGTCATCTACTCCTGTTAACGTGAGAAGGTGTGGGATGTCGGAGGTGTGCAAATCGTGTCAGGGGCCTCATTGTGATGAGACTGTTCTTTCCCACCCGAATGTTATGAAATGGGCTGTGGAAGAAGATGTAAAAGTACGAAGAAACAGCTATGTGATTTTAGTTGCTGTATACAGCGGTGTTGCCATTGTTTTGCTCCTAATTGTGCTGGTGTTATATTTGCGCTGCTATTTAAGACGACCTCATGAGATATTTTTCAATCCTTGTATGGACAGAGTGAACCGCGGAGTACTTCTTATAATTTCTGTTATTATAACATGCATGTCGACGTTTACACTGGTATCAATTCCTCTCTTGGATGAGAATCATTTCATTTTCTTGAGAAAATTGTTTATTCCTTTTTTTGTAATGACGACTGTGACGTACCTGTTTTCGCTTTTGAATTTTGTGGCTGTGATTTTTCGTCTGTATATATTTACCGTAATTTGTGGTGCAGTGCTGCTGCTTATTGGGCTGTTTCACGCGGCATTGGGCGCGCTTTTGGGGCTTGCAGCAGGTTTTGTGGAGGACTTCCTAGTTGGTTACGCGGCGTCCGGATGGATGGAAACAGCACATAGCAACCCCAGTCAGATAAGTCGTGTTCAGTCTCACTTGAAATGCAGTGGATTTTTCGTCAGTTGCCTTGAAGTTGCCTCGTCTATATGTCCGGTTGGAAGTGAGAGTAACTTGCATGCCGAACCGTGTGCGACAGCCCTCCTGAAGGCTCTTTACAATATGCATACAGCTCTAACTGTGTCTATCTTCATCACGGGAGCCTTGGTTATTGTATGTGGACTCCTGGACTTTGTGTTCGTGCTGCGTTCGCTCCACCTGTCGAGGATGGGGAGGCGACGGCGGATGTACCGCAATGACCCTCACGCGGCAGTTTTGCCCTTGGTATTTGCGGAGGCAAGGAGGGCGCATCGTATGTTTTGCAGGAGTTTCAATGGTCACGGTAGAACATTGGAGGCTCAACGCGTCACTGGGTTTCTAGAAAGGGTGTTCGGCACAAAACTTAAGCCGGAGGAGAAAGGAATGCTTGAGGCTGAGGGCCCTTTTACCTTCAATGGACTCATGTCATTTTTTTTTCCTCACTTTATCACGTCACGAATGGACCCGCGTCAGTTAACACCGGAGGAGGCACACATGGCGCAAGGGGTGTTTGAACTGCAGTGCTTACAGTTCCAAAAACTCTGGAAGTTCGCCACAGCATCCGCGGCAATGTCGCCAGGGAAGCTATGCGGTCTGTTTCGTTTATACACACGTGATAACTTTGTCGTGGAACCGCAGGAATTGCTCGCGCTCATCAAGAAAGCGGCGGATACAAACTCTATAGAGGCTGCACTGTACCGGGGACTGACAACCTTCGAGCTTGAGGGGCTGCGTAATGCTTGGGCAGTGCTAAAACCAAACATTATAGGTGACTTGAATGATGAACAGATAGCTTTATTCTACCAATGGACACACCGTGATGTTCTCCGCGGGGACAACCATTTGAAGGAGTGGAAACAATCTCTGGACGTGCGTAGGCGCGGGCGCATTGGGTGGGGCGAATTCTGTTATCCCTTTGCCAAGCGTGCTCTTTTATGGAAGGCACGTGAGTTTTTGAGCAATATGGGGAAGGAGGTACCTCCAGAGCTGCTTAAAAAAGAGTTTGTACAGTGGCGATTTGGAAATACAGTGGTAAATGCTACTTTTTTGCCTTACGAAGATGAGATTCCTATTGAGCGCGTGCTCGAATATGTGTTGTCCCATGCCAAGGGCAAGCAGAGGAAACGAAAGGAATTGTGAGCGCGGGGTATAGAGAGGATGACTAATTTTTATCTTGTGTGCGTGTGTGTTTTCCGTTTGTTGGTTTACTTGCATTCTTTTCTTGTTTTTATGTTTTGTTCTCTGTTGATTAATACCACAATGTGCATACACCTTCTCCCCTTACACTCGCGATCACGCATGTGGAACACATACATGCGTGAGCACATTCATGAATTAACCCTGCCCAGGCACCCATGTTTTTTCTTCCTTGGCCCCTACGCATATGGTGTGGAGAAACGAGCCCTCTTTATAATGTGTACCTTGCTGCGGTGAATGAGACCGTGGTGCTGTGAAATAGATATTTGCCTTTTTAAAAAAAATATTATTCTGCTTTGGAGTTCCTGCGTGAAAAAAAGGTAACATAATAAGGAGAGGATACCCAAACCACAGCAACAAGTACTAGCAACTTGATGGAGACAGAGGGAGATGCGTCACCATCGTTGTTGTCGTCCCTTAGCACCAGACAATGGAGGCGGGATTGTATGGTTCTCTCCAACCAGACACAAAACCTTCTTGTTGCTATGCGCTCCAACGGAAGGTTTGGGCCAAATAGTCTCTTTGCAAATCCTGGTAAAATGGCTGAGACTTCCCTCCTACGCCAATTAAAGGCGCTTCAGCGTGAGATTATGGCACCAAATTTTGTGCGTCCTCTCCCTGAGGAAGCAATTTTGCAGCCATTCTGTGATATTTGTGCCTCTGAGGAAATGGGTGAGACAATTGTGGGTGTTGCGTTGGCGTGTTTGTCAAACCTCATTGATCTTCGATGTTCCTTTATTACAAGGAACGGTCTTGATATGATTCTACGCAGAATACATGGCGGCAAAAAGGAAGTAAACGACATTTTTCTATACGAGGTGGTACTTGGTAGAATGCTGCAGTTGTATGTGAGTTGTGCGGGTCACCCATCTGCGGCAGGTTTACCTGAGGGTTTGTATGTACAAATAGTACGACGTGCATATACGTTTGCAATACATCCGATGTTTAGTCCCCTGCTTCGGCGAACGGCTGAAGCAGCCATGAAGTCAATTGTTACATCGCTTTATACCATGATCGCGAATAATAAGCCTCATTGTCTCCCAGTTTCTGAGAAGACTGACACATCACTGAACGATGAAGCAGATGAAAAGGCAGACTGTTCTCTTACAGGAGCCGTTATGCTGCGTTACATTTGCACACTTATAAAAGGATCCGATAATGAGAATGAAACAGGACCGGAAAAACAACTCTTGGATTCAAAGAATGCATCTAAAACCGCTGCAGTGCAATTGGAGGGATTGTGTCTGGTACAGGCCATGTTGCTTGTGGTAAACGATCGTCTTTGTGACCCTGGGTGGGAGGAGCTACTTCATAGTGTGCAACATGAACTGTGTCGTGCGCTTCTCGTGACAGGGGTGAGTACTGAGAATACCATTGTTCTTTCTCAGATACTTCGAACGGTGCATATTGTGGTGAACATTGCTTCGACGCATGTGGTGCCACAGACGTTTTCTTTTATTCGAGCTCTTCACCTTGACCCCATCATGCGCATGACAGAGGAACTCCCTTCCGGCTCCTTATCGTCGGGAAAATTGGTTTCTTTGCCTTCCCTGGCGGCCTCACCGTCACTGCCTACTGGGCCTCAATTTCATCGGAGTTTAACGCAGCTGGCGGACCTCTATGAACGTCGAGAACTTTTATTGGAGAGTCTTGTAGAGTTCTGTGGAGATGCGGATTTTGCCACATTTTGCTACGCGCAGTATGACCTTTCGCGACGCTTTTTTCCTTTGTTTGATCGGCTGTGTGCAGTATTGGTGGAGAACTGTTTTTATGTGGCCAGCGATGCTGTCTCTGCTCTCCCGCGAAAGGGGGATCGTAGTGGGTCGTCTTCTGACTTTGCCTCGGAACAGTGCTTGATGCAAATGGACGCGCTTGCTTTAGCGGCAATGCATGCTCTCTTGCGTCAAACAGCCCTGAAAATTTCGAACCCGTTGCCACCTTCAGCAGAGTTGAAGTCGCTGATTAAGTCTAGACTGGAACAGAAGAAACTATTGATGAAGTTTGCTTTTCTTTTCCGACGTAACGCTATCAAGGATGGTATTCCATTTCTTCTTCAGAAGGCAACTCGGGTGTCCCCCGGGTCATCCTATCGCAATATTGCTGGAATTGGCGGGGTAAACTCGCCGGCCTTGGTACTTGCCGAACCTGCTGGTGGACGTGAGGTAGGTGCCTGTCTTTTTTATCTTAGTGATATTCTGGACAAACGTGTCTTGGGGGACTACCTTGGCGAGCTTGGCCGGGAATTGCCCGCACCAACGCCTGACGGAACGGAAGAAAGCACTGCAGCCCTTGCCGCCTGGAAGGCAAAACGGGAAACGGATCATTTACGGGCAGGAACTGTTCGTTTTTACGAAGAGCAACTGAAAGGGTTTCTACAGGAGTTTGATTATCGCAACAAATCTCTCTTACACTGCATTCGTGAGACAGCCTACCATATGTGCATGCCAGGGGAGGCGCAAAAGATTGATCGTGTCATGGAGGCGTTTGCAAAAGTGTGGGTCAAATCGAATTGTGATGCAGCAAAAGAAATTAATCCATTCCGTAGTGAGCAGGGTCCTTTTATTCTTGCCTTTTCCTTGATTATGTTGAATACGGATCAACACTCGGGTAAGATGGTAAAACCAATGCAGCGGGCAGATTTTCGGCGTGTGCATCGTGACAGTGATGGTGGTAATCGCCTTCCAGATGAGTATTTGGATCAGTTATACGACGATGTGAAGGCCCATCCAATTATTATGTCAGAAATGATTGATGTGGGTTTTACCAACGACGTCACGTGGGCGCTGGAAATGCGAGAACTTGCTCTTTCTGAGGAGGTGATCTCCACGGATGCCATATTGCGATGCTCAATGCAGGTGAAAAATTTAACTCCCAGGGACCAAGTTGTCGTTCAGGCCTTGCGTCCATTTGTGTTTTCTTCGTTGTGGAAGCATGCTCTCACGGCATTTGCCAACAGCATTTACACATGTAGTATCTCCCTTGGGCACTATCGTGTAGAGGAAAGAAATGTGGAGAACAGCGGTGCCAAAAGTGATTCTTCTTTAACTACAGCTGAAGAGGCATATAATCTGGCCCTTGATGGTCTATGCTTGCTAGCCAAGACCGCTACAGATTTTGGAACTGTGTCTGCCGTGGACCATGTTATACTAGTGCTTCTCTCACAACTCCCACTTGACATGCAAGATGCACATGGTTCATTGGTTTGTCTTGGTAACCGGGGCTACTCGTTGCGTTGTTTAGAAAAACTATTTTGTGTCCTTCGTGAGTGCCTGCTGGCGGTGACGGATGCCTGGGAAGAGTTGGGTCACTTTTTTGCTAAGTCCTTCTTGCTTGGTATTTTTGCGAGGGAATCTAATTCAGCCTCGTCAACACCCTCTGCGGCCGAAAGTACCGAGTTGTGGGAGGAACTGCGCTGTAATCCTGGGCTAGTCGGGACTGGCGTTAAGCGTACGACCTCTGAGGGTGGCTGGTTTGCGGCGTTGTGGGGCTCCTCTATTTCACCCGAACGCCTTAGGGCGCAGGAGTGCGAGGAACGACGGGCGATGGAGCGGGTCAAGGTGCTTTTTCCTGACATTGAGGAATTCCTGCGCATGATTGACGCGCTTGAAGAGAAGCCCAACTGGAACTTTTTTTGTGCCTTGTGCGAGGAGGCTACAATGAAAAGCAAAGGGGCTGCTGATAGTTATGCAGCCTCCTATACGATGATTCTCATCACGGAAGTTGCCATCCGCCGTTCACGGGATAGCTGTGTACTGGAGCGCTACGTGAAATTGTGTCATCAGGTCACAGCAAACATCTTTGCTATTTTTGACCAGCCGAACCCCACGCATTCATGCAGCACTATAAACAAAAAAACAATAATGGTAGCAGCAATAATCACAATAGCAGTGCTCGTGAGGTTGCTGAAGACTTTTCAGTGACTGAGCTTGGTCAATCGATGCCTGCTGAAGCCTACGAGTATTGGGTGTCTCTGGCAACCCGCGTGGTAAAGGCATTACTCAGGGCCCTAAAATATTTTTTACATAATGATCAGCAGCAGGAGATGGGGCTACGAATTTTGTGTCTACTTGCCGCTGCCCCTTTCAAGGTGTTTACAGCTGCAGTGGCTCCTTTACTCTCTGGTACCTTGCTGGAGTTACTCACTGAGCCGCAATATCTACCGCATGTACTAGGTCATTCACTCTTAGGGATGCTATTAAACGCACTGTGCACAATGGCAACTGCATGTGGTCATCCCCTTGTGCAGCAGCAAACGAGGAAAGCACTATCGACTATAGTGAAACAGGAGCGTTATAGCATTCTGCAAGATGGTGAGAATGTTGTACATGCCTTGGTAATTTGTGCCCTTGCGTTACCAGGTGAACGCGAAGTAGCCGTCAGAGCAGGAGTGCATTCAAGTGAGCCAGTTCAAGATGAGCCTTTGGAAAGTCTTGGGGATAACCTTACCATTATTTGTCGTCGTCTAGTCGCCATTCATGTTTTAGGAGGCACCACGAATGAGGATGCGGAGTGGCATCGTGGGTGGATTGCTTCACTCCGTGGTCTCTGTGCCTTGGTAGTGTTATCGCGCCAGTACCGCGATAGAAGTGAAGCTCTGTTATGCCTGCAGCGTTGCTTGCTAGACTCGGATATTGAACAACTACCCGTCACGGCCATTTCTATGCTTTACGAAGATATTGTTTTTCCACTTACTGAACAAATTTGTGCTCCATCCCCTACGGTGGCATCCACGCCGTCAGAGAGTGGTCGGACGCCTGATGATGTTGCCGTGAATCCGACTTTACCCCATACGTTTGTGACAAGTCTTTTGAGCTCATTTGCACCACAACCGACAACAAAGTCTGGGATAGGGGGTTTGGCAGGCCCATCCAATTCTACGAAGGAAAGAAATCAACAGGTTGCTATTGATTTGAAGTGTCGTGTTGTTGGTCTACTGCCCAAAGTCTTTTTGCATTACGTGAAATCCCTTGGGGAAACGCCAGAGGTGTTACAAGAACTGTGGCAACGTATCTTGGGTACTCTTTATGCTCTTTACACCACTCCGACACAGAATGCCTCTAATACCATGCCGTCTGATGCCCAAGACACGAAATGGATGGGGCGCGGAGGCGGTGTGACGGAGGACGAGGTCGTCCTGCGTGAGGCGATTCAAGAAACGGTAAAAAATATGATTTACGTGCTTGCAGCGACCCTCTCTGAACCTGCGTGTGAAAAGGCCATGCAACAGACCCCATATTTCTGGACATCCACCAAGAATTTGTTGCGTACCTTTGATTTTGCTGAGCCTCTTCTTGCCTACATTGATACGCTTGATCATTGAGAAATAATTTATTTTATTCTCTTTGATTTGGCCTGAAAATCCTGACAAATTGAAATAATCGATGCCCCCCCCCCCCCCCCTCGAGCGTTTTATCTTTATGGTAAATAGAGAGAGGTGTGAGGGTATCTAGGGAATTGAGAGAGGGAGTGTGTGCGTGTGTGTTTGCAAGGGCGAGAAGTATGGAGAAATGGTACGCTTGATTTTGTTGACTACCTCTTCCTCCGTCCTTCGCCTCCACCCCCGTTATTATTATTATTTTTTTTTTGGCGTTGTCGCTACTTTAACAGGTGCACCTCCGGTCGTGATGATGGGTAGTCGAGGCATAAGGGAGACCATTCAAGTAGAGTCTCTTGTGACTCTTGGCGACAAGTACCGCGTTCTGGCTCCTAGTTGCTCGCTTCGCGAGCATCTTACCGACAGCTACTGGTGCTCCGCGATGGAGGAGGTCTGCGAAGGCAAACTTATAGGTGTAGCCGTGCGTTACACTGGGCAAAATCTTGTCCTGATGCAGTTCATCCCGAAACAGGTTTCGCCTGCTGGCTATCGTTACCCCGTATCTATGTCTATTCCTGTGGAGTACCTGGTGCCTGTGGCGAACCGTCTTAGCACAGAAAGTCCGTCGATGGCAGGTAGCTTTCATTCTTCCCCTGAACTATCGGAAGGCACGGCGCACACAGATGGCGTCACCCGATTGTGTGTTGTTTGTGGGAGGTACAATGTTCCGGGTATGGTGCTACGTCGCCACGGCTATAAGTGCAGGGAATGCGTGGGGAAAAAATCGATCACAAACTTGCGCACTGAAGTTTCCCGTGCCAAGGAAGAAGTCAATTTCTAAGCAGGGTCAAAGATTGAGTGGAGTGAGTTTTCATGTGGCGTGACAGTGGAAAACAGTGCGAACAAGCGAGCAAACAATAAGGAAGAGAAACTGAATTGGGGTGGGTTGAGGTTAAAAGTATGGAGGAAAAGTGATTCTGTTCGAGTCTCCGTAAAGGAAGGACCGAACAGAGGGGATGGAATACATTGATGGACTGTCTCCGTCACTATTCCTTTGGTAGTCACGGTACATCCTTTGTTTTACACAAAGATATGTATAGATTAGGACGGTGTGGTCTCTTCATGCATACGTATGCGTGTATATCTTGTCAGTACTTACTCAATTGCTTGTATTTACTTCGCTACTTTTTTTTGCTGGTTTGCTGTTTTTTTTTTTTTTGTTGGTTCCGCGACTCGACAGCGGGGAAATCTGTCATACATTGCTGATAGACATCGTAAAATAACAAATTTAACAGCAGCAACAACAAGAACGAATACAAAATTATGCGACTCATATTGTTGTGTACTAGTGCTGTTTGTAGCGTGTGTGTGTGTGTGTGTGCTTTGAATCTTTTTTTTTTTGTTGTTATGCTTCAAGACTGCAGAGCCGTCGCTGTATCTTTATCTCTTCCCAGGTTTGGTTTGGTTTCCTCGCATAGGTGCGTTTTTGCCACAACTTTCCCTCAGACTGTGCCTGCGAATGGAGGCAGCACTGAAGGGAGAAACACTTCAAACCGGAACATCCTCATCCTCATCGTCGTTTGCGTCGCATGTAAACTCGCCCAACAAGCGGCATGTCCCCGAGAATGTGGTAATCAAGTCGTTCCCATTCGCTCGCTCCAACGCTTTCCCGAGCGACGTGGAATCGCCGAGCGCAACGTGGCTTGATAGATTTATGTCCACGTATTTTTTGTGTGAGTTGTGCCACAAGGTTGTGGTGGATCCCGTGCAAATTCTGCCAAGTGTCATGATGACGTGTAGAAAGTGTGCGCTTTCGCGGCAAGTTTCCACTGACGCCTTGGCAGAGTTGCCACTGGGTGTGGTGCAGGCGATTGAGGAAATGTACGAAACTCACAGAAGTCATCAAAAAAGCCATGTGCCCAATTCACCGGAGGCAGGGATGGTAAGTCGCGCCGGGGATGAGTCCATTGCGGGCCGGCGTATTGTACGAGTCAAACGCGACGATGCAATCCCAGGAGGCAAGATGGCACGACACGTGACTCCACATGCAGCAACTGCAGACTCTGTCAAGGCGGCTAAGTCAACTGTCTTTTCTCAGGAGCTTTGGGATACCGACGAGGAGGAGTTTCGTCAACGTGAAGCAATAAATGCAAAGGAGGCAAGCGAACGTTTGGAGTTACTGAAGAAGCATTCTGCGTTTGTGCGTTCCATTAAAGGCCGTAGTAGAGATAGCAGTAAGGCATTGAAGGCGGAAGCAGACGCTACATACGAAAAAGCGGAGTATACTCTGGCACTAGAATTGTACTCAAAAGCCATTGAGCAACAGCCCCTTGACCGCTTGACGCGTCTCAGTGCGCTGCACGGGAATCGAAGTTCTGCGTACTTCATGGCGCAACGCTACAGTGATTGCATTTCAGACTGTCTTAAAGCGATATCTCTAGAGCCTGGTAATGTCCGCATGTATACAAGGGCAGCGAAAGCGGCAGCAGTTATGGGAGATATGGCCCGTGCGGTTGCTCAAATGGAAACAATTCCAGAAAACTTGATGACAGATAGCGTACATGCTAAGAGGAAAAACTACAAGAGCGGACTTGAGTTGCTTCAACGCGCGGAGCGTGCCTTTGGAACACCCGAGGGAGATGAAATTTGGCTCATGTTGGTTGCCCAGTTCAGTGATACGATTCCATTTCGCTTGCGCTACGCTGAGTCGTTATTTAAGCAGAAACGTTATCTAAAAGCGGTAGATGCGTTAGAAGCGGTGTCATCCTCTCGTCGCTCACCAAAGCTGTGGTACATGATGGCAAAATGTTTGTACCTATCCGGGTTTGAGCACTTTGAACGGGCGCGTCTGTGCCTTGTCGATGTCCAACAGCTGGACGAGAATTGTGCCAAGTTACTGAAGCTGATCAACGTGGTGGACGAAGGTAAGCAAAAGGGTAACCAACTCTTTCAACAGAAAAAATTTGCAGCGGCCGTAGATCATTACACGTCTGCGATTAACGCTGCTCAGAGTAATAACCAAATCCTGCGCATCTTATACTGCAATCGTGCTGCAGCCCACAAGGAGCTGGGAAAATATCGAGAGGGTATTGAGGACTGCACAAACGCCATTCAACTCGATCCAGAGTTCTCGAAGGCATATGCCCGTCGTGCACGTTGTCATCAACAACTTAGCAACTTCGTGGCCGCTACTCGCGACTTTAAAAGTGCCATACAATACGATCCGAGCGACCATGAACTAGCGCGTGAGCTGCGTAACTGTGAACACGGCTTGACGAAGGAGGCAGAGCGTGAGAAAGATTACTACTATGTCCTGGGTGTGAGCCGTAACAGCAGCGAACGTGAAATTAAGCTGAAGTATCGCGAACTTTCCCTTCGTTGGCACCCTGATAAGTGTGTGGGGCTTCCAGACGAAGAACGGGTGCAGGCAGAACGCAAGTTTAAAATCATTGGTGAAGCCCATTCAACACTTATTGATCCTGTGAAGCGGCGTGAATACGAACTTAAGCTGGACCGCGAGCGCATGACACGTTTGGGTACATTTGCCGGATTTGGCACGCATAGCGGTGACACTTTCCGTGGACAGGCAAATCGCTATCGGTCTGGTCCAAGCGGCTTTTGGTGAGACAAGAGGGGGTGGACGAGTGCATATACGTATATGTATTTATATATCTCACGAGAAGCTAGGAGCGACACAACGCAACATGAATGAAAAGATAAAAATAGAAGAAGGAGAGGAAAAACAAAACAAAGCATAATTAGTATGCGTGCAGGAGAAAACACAATTTCAATTTAGAGGAAACGGTGATACATGAATCTCTCGTGTTATGGGTATCCGTAGTGCTACCGAGTTAAAGAAAAAAAAATTGTTTTTTTTTTTTGCTGTCACTATTGCCGTTGTTATTGCTGCTGCTTCCTTCTCACCACCACACGGCCATGGCGTCAGATTCAAATACGGGCACACCAAAATACGCGCACATCATATTTCGCCTTATTTTGGGTTTCCTCTCGTTGTTTTGCAGTTCTCCTTCTTACTGGTGCCTCTTTTGTATAGGGACCTCCTGAACGTCCCCACCTTCCACGTTGCACCGTTTTTATCGTATATCTCTCTTCCGGAGTAATTTTGTTTTTGTTTTTATGCGGGCCGTCGATGCTTTTCCTTTTTGAGTGCAGGGAACGCATGTGTGGGGGATCGTATGGAAAAACGCGTGGGTAAACGGGGGTGGGGCCTCTGGGGGCTGTTTGCGGAAATTTTGTCGTGCAGTGTGTGCGCTACGTGCGAGTGATGCTCAGCTTGACTTCAAAGCTGCGCTGACACCACTGAGTACGGCCTGCAGGTTTCTCTCTTTGCCCCTGCGTCTACAGCCGCTCGCATGTTGTTGTTTTTTTTTTGCACGGGTTGCTGTAGATCTGGGTGCATGCCACTTCTGTGTGAACTTTGCTCCTCGCGTCTTCCGTGAATGCGGGGGTCCAAAGAAAGAAAAGTTTGGCGGGGAATAACTAAAAAAAGGGGGTTGGAGTGACACCTTCATGAAATAAAAGACCTTGGTGACGGAAGTCGATGTGGGGAAAGCGAGAGGACCCTCAAAGGAAAGAGCAACAGAAAAAAGAACAGGCGTCAAGTAATAATTTAAAAAGAAAAAAAAAGAAAAACACGTGTAGACTGAGCATGCGTGAGTGTATTGCACTTTTTTTTTTTTGATGTTTCTGTTGTTGTCGTTGGTTGCCTTCCTCTTTGGTTCTCTAGTTATGTGTGGAGTTGGGTTTTGTTTTGGACATTAGAAAAGAAGAAGATGTAACCGCGGCACAAGCGATGTTCCCTTCCCCCTTCCGTCTCTATCTTTCTCTCACTCACGCACTCTCATTTGTCATTTGTACATATATAAATAACAACTAAGAGAAAAGAGGTAGGGGGAGGGAGGGAGGAAGGGAAGGAGAGAGGGGGAAAGTATACGGAACAAAGAAAGTACTTTGCGAGCAATCGTGTTTTTGTTACTCATCCTCTCCTTACAAAGCCTTCCCACTGCTGTGTCGCTTCCAGTGGAGCAGGAGGGTATTGTAGAGAACAGTTAGCGCCCTAATGAAGTCACTCGATGCGCCTTTTTTTCCCCCTTTTTTTTATTCATTTTGGAAGGGCTGGTAGTTCTTTTTGCATTATTATTTTGTGTTCGTTGTAGGCGTACGAGCAGTAAACCACGACAATGACTAATTCATTTTTTGCGCCCGTGATGCTCAGCTTTGGCTGGTGCATTTTATTATGTGGAATTATTTTTCTGCTGCGCCTGCGGGGCATTGAGGCCGCACTACGTCGCTTGAGGTCTGACGCGATAGAGCAACGAAACCCAACGGACGTGGCCTTGCAAAAGGATGCCAAGCGACCATTGCAGGTGGTGATTCTCCACCCTGACCTTGGCATTGGTGGGGCAGAGCGACTGATCATCGACGCGGCGGTGGCGCTACAAAAACACCAGCACGTTACCCCGATCAGTGTCACTATTGTAACAAATCACCATGATCCGAAGCGTGCATTTCCGGAGACCGTGGACGGCACCGTAAAGGTGGTGGTGAGTGGAGCATGGCTACCAGATCACTTTCTAGGACGCGCGAAGGTCTTTTGCGCAGTGCTTCGGATGACCTGGGCTGCCTTAATGGTCAGTTACTACTACCCTGACACGGACTGTATTTTTGTGGATCAAGTGGCCGCCGTGTTACCCTTGTTGCGCTGGATCGGGGTGTTTGTCCCATGCCTCTTTTATTGCCACTTCCCTGATCAGTGCTGCGACGCGAACCGCGAGGCGGATGGACGTTTTCTGAAGTCCATTTGGAAGGTACACAAATTATATCGGCTTTTTTTTGATAGGTTGGAGTCGCGGGCGATGTGCTTTGCTGACTGCATTGCGTCAAACTCAAAGTTTAGCAGAGAGGTGACGGTGAGGGTATTTCCGCAGCTTGAGTCAGTGATTGACGCAGAGGCAGATATCTTTTATCCTCCCGTTTCATGGGCGGCCAAGGTTGCCTCCACCGACGTGATTTCTGACATGGAGGATGATGAAGTGGCGACGCTGCGTAGACAACTGGAAAATCGAAGTGTGGTGCTCAGCATCAACCGTTATGAGCGGAAGAAAAATCTTTCACTGGCAATTGAAGCTTTTTCTGATGTAGTGGCAGCGGTCTCAGATGCCACCACGAATCCACCACTTCTTGTCATCGCCGGCGGCTACGATGCCCGCTTAAAGGAGAACGTGGAATACCTGAAGGAGCTGCAGGAGTTGGCGGCGCGCCACCACCTTACGGAGGATCAGGTTCTGTTTCTACAAAACATAGCTGATACGACCAAAGCGTATCTTTTGTCGAAGTGCTGCTGCATTGTCTATACACCGGCGATGGAACATTTTGGAATTGTGCCTACGGAGGGGATGGTGTGTGCCAAGCCTATCGTCGCTGTGAATCAGGGCGGTCCATGCGAGAGCGTCGGTGAGGGTGGGACGCTGTGTGATCCCACACCGGAGGCATTTGCGTCGGCTATAAAGGCGTATGTGACAGATGAGGAACTGGCAAAACGTGTGGGTGCAGCTGGACGACAACGTGCATTGCGGCTCTTTGGTATGGATGTCTTTGGTGAGAAGCTGGCAAGAAGACTGGTGACCTTATGGACAGCGAAGAACGAGCAGCTTAATTCAATGCAAGGCGGGGGGAAGGCTCAGAGTCAAAAAAGTAAATAGCACAAATAAATAATAAAATGATGAAGCATAAAACGTATTAAAAAAAAAAGCAACAATAACAACTCGCGACGCTGATAACCTTACTTGTCTAGAAACGAGAAATTGGCTCAGATGTATGCGTCTTGTCATTTCTCTCTTTTTTTTTTTCTTCTTTTGAGAAGCGAGGAGGAGATGGGTGAAGTGATGTTAGCTTTGGTCGTTTGTCCTGAGTTTTGTCACTGTTTTTTTTTTCCTTTTGTTTTCACTCACTCTCTCATGATTTGTTGCTCGCAAGTATGCATGTGTAAATATGTCTGCTCCAACGCTGTTTTTACCCTTTTGAGTTGTTTGGTGCTTTTTTTGCCACCTGCTCTCTTCCTTCTTTTTTTCTAGATTTTTTTTTTTATTCTGCGTTTTTTTGTGGTTCCTGCTTTTTTGGCACTCACTCACGTACATCCGGCCCCATTTTATTCTCCTGGCCTGGTCAGTATCGCGTTCTCGTTGAGTTGTGTGGCAATGCAGGGTGGACTTGGTGAGATCCTTCCCCTGATTCCGGCGTCGGTGCGTTCCTCAATTCTTGCCGATGCGTCGTGCAAAGAGGTTTGGTTTTGCGTCCCACCTTCACACGAGGTTATTTCTGTGGATGACCTTCGCTCCTCACCTAGCTCTGCTTTTGCTTCAAAGGTTGACACAACAGAGTGGCAACTTGTTTACGATGTGATGCGGGTGCATCATGGCGGCGTTATGTTTGAGCGAGATCATGTTCGTCGCATCTATGAGAGTTCTGTGTTTGCGGTTTCTTCGAAGCCTCTCAGCAATAAGGCAAAGCTGCGGTTCCCTGTTGAGACTGTGACGGAAAGCATTCGTCGTTACATTAGTAACCAACATGAGGGGAAAGGTGATATAAATCTCAAGTTTTTGGCTTGGCTGCCGTCCTCTTCTAACAGTTTGGGCAATGAGGCGGAATGGCAGAAATTATTGTGTGATATTCCCTACGCGCTGTATTTTGTAAAGTCCTTCTTCCCCCCAGATACATGGTATGCAGAGGGGACTCGACTTGCGCTTTTATACAATGCCCAGCGACATACTCCAAATGCAAAGATTGTTCAGGCGCCTCTCCGTTTACGTGCGAAGGAACTCCAAGAGAGCAGCGCTGCGTACGAGGTGCTGCTTGTGTGGGATAAGGCCGCACATTATCTCGTTCCGGAGGGTTCCCGTTCAAATTATCTCCTGATCACAAAGGACGATCGTCTGCTCTGTTCGCTGGAGGAGAATATACTTTCTGGCATTACGCTCCGAGCTGTGAAAAGAGCCGCCACCGCTGCCGGACTAACGTCCATCGAACACTGCCCACTATACGTTGGCGACCTCTGCACAGCAAAGGCGATTGCCATGTTAGGGACAAGTCCTGGCGTTCTTCCTGTTCGGGAAATTCAAATGTACTATGATGAGGAGAGTAAACTGAATTTTATTTCTGCTTTGGACGAGTATGAGCAGTGCGGAAAGGGGAGGGGGGGCTCTCTTCTGCTGCAAAGAGAGAAAATTTTGTCCAACGGCGGACTGCTGGAGCTGCATAGTGCCCAAAACATGACTTTGGAGCAACTACGCGAAGCATACAATGCGGAAGCCTTCCACTGACCCTCCGCGGTGAAAAGATACTCAAGACAAAATTTAGCCCAAACAAGGAAGAAAAAGCTGGGTTGGGCACCACCACCAAAAGGAATTTGACAGGCATGGTATAAAACGCAGCAGAAGAGAATGTGGTTTATGCAGTAGTGTGAAAAAAACGAAAGGATTAGCTTGGGGGGGGGGGGGGGGGGTGATAAAGCGTGTCGGGGAGTTTTAGAATAATGTTTTTTTTTTGTTGTTTTTGCTGTGGGTGGGTGGGTGGGGAGTTGAGAGTTGTGCGCATATACGCAGGTGTGTATGTTAGGCTGTTTAGTTATTACTTATTATTTTTAAGATTTTGTTTGTGTGGATTTTGGATTTGACTCGAACATAACAACTTTGGAGTGGTTCGAGGAGACTTAGTCCTCGGCAGGTACAACTCTATTTGCGCAGCTGCGTATGTTTCCCATGGATGTGTACACGCAACCCCGCAGTTGTCTTTGTTTGTCTTGGGACGGGAGACCATGCACAGTACACGTACAACAGCAACAACACCTCCGCCAGATCAACGAGAGACAAACACTCCTACACATTTGAAATAATATAAAAACAAGAGGAATAGAGCTGGATAGCCATAAAGAAGTGCTGAGTGGACGAAGAGGGGGTTTTCCTGCATTCTAGGATATATATATATATATATATATATGTATGCATAATTAGTGATGTAGTGAGCGGAGGGTAAGTGATCTGCAGGGGAAGCGGATTGGGTTGGATGATGATGCGTCAGTCGCGTCGCCTTCTCATGATGGAGGGGGAGCGAAAGTTCACCTTTCCTGGCACCCCCGCACCACACTCGACTGGTGGAGTTCTATTCTATGGTAATATTTATGCTGGTCGTGTGGACACGCAAAATTATGTGCCACCTATGCAGGACGGCTCAGGTCTTATCAAGCCAAAGTCTAGTCGCTGGGATGATCCATAGGTGCGTGCCAAGATGGAGCGTTGCCCATACTTTACCCTATGCGATCAGGTTTTGTGGCATAACATGGATCCCACGTATCTTGATCCCGGGCTTCTCACCGCGTAGGAGCATCAATTGTTGCTTCTTTTTAGTTGTGCCTACTCTGAAAAATGGAAAGCCATACATCTGAGTCCTCCCAATGCACTTCCGCGCATGCGCATCAAGTACTGTGCTACTCACCTTCTGGATGACATGTTAGAGTTGTTAGGCACCCCCGAAAAGGTGCGGCAGCCACTTGTGAAGGAGTTTCAACTCGACGATGCGTCTTTGATTGCCATGAACCCAGATTGCTGGGAGACGGCGTATCTTGATCCATTTAATAGAGATCACTTTTCTGGTCGTGTACTGGAATTTGCTGGCATGGACGAGCCTTTGCGTACACGGTTCTTTCTTCTCTTGCAGCAAATGCGCCGTCTCATCGTGGTACGAAAAGATACGACTGAGGACCAGCGTATTGTATTCCCGTTCACGGCGGGCGTCACGTTATTTGATCTCTACAAGCACTTGGGTCTTGACCCGTACAATGGACAAATGAAGATTTACGACTAGGTGGACCTGCAGCAGACAAAGCATCTGCTCACGCTCAAGGACGAGGACACCTACTTTGATTTGCTTGTGACAACTTTTTTCAAGGCAAATATGCGCCGTGCGACGTTGAGTGACGTTGCTGATGACACCGACAACACGGCACGCTACGCCATCACCGTTGAGCCGTGTGGTGTTGCGGAGAAACGCATCGGTCGATGGTTTTGATCTATTGATTTTGGCAGTGAAACTGTGAACGGTTGAGGGAGTGCATGTGAGCTCCCTTCGTGAAACTCCGTCACATAAATGCACAGCAGCGCAAGGAGGGATGCGGGAGATGGGGATCGTATTTCTTCCGGCTCGCACCATCCTAATGTTTCGCGCCAGAAGGGCGCATCACTCTAGCGTCCACTTTTTTTTTTTTACACGTTTCTGCGGCAATTATCTTTGCGGCACGTTTCCTTTTGTATCTTGTTTATTGGAGGACTTGTGTCTTTGTTGTTGCTGTTGTTTGCCTGTTTGCTTTTTGCCGTCGTGCCGTGATGGCTTCTCTGTTGTCTTATTGCTTCTTATTTCCCCTTTATTTTTGAGCATACCTTTGCGTTGACGACACTCACAGGAAACACCACCAGTGACTGCGGCGGGGAGTGGTAGAAGAAGGATACGAAGGGCAAACCGAAACTTTTTTCTGCAGTGCAAAAGAAGGAAAACTTACTGTAGCGGAGCTACGCAGCGGCTGTAAAGTCGTGTAGATTTGGTTGCAACAGGTGACGATACCTCTCAGCAGCCTGAAGTTGTTTGCAGCTACACCTCCGACGCATCTATTTTTTTATTCGTAGAACTGCTGCTACGCATACATATTTTCTGTGTCATCCATAGATACAGTCTTTTTTTCCCGACACGCAACTGTTAACGAAGCTTCGAGGACCTACGACTGTAGCCGCAGGGGAAAACAAAAGATAGAAAGAGGGAGGCGGAAAGAAGCAACACACATTCAGAAGAAGAAGAAAGAAAAAAAACGCCGACCGAAGAACGGGCATGTCGACAACACGTGCTGCTGGGGGTCGTCTGACGGCTCCGGTTCGTACTGCCGTTCCAGCAGCCCTGCCTCGCAAGCGTCGCTTTGAGCTGACGGATGAGCAGAGACAAGAAATTCGTGAGGCGTTCGAGCTCTTTGACTCGGACAAGAATGGGCTAATCGATGTGCATGAAATGAAGGTGAGTATGCGGGCGCTTGGATTTGACGTCAAGAAGGATGAGGTGCTACGCATGATGCAGGATTGCGCTGCGCGCGATCAACACAATCAGCCACTCATGGACTTAGCCGGTTTCACAGATCTGATGACGGAGCGATTTGCGCAGCGAGATCCACGGCAGGAGATGATCAAAGCTTTTCAATTATTTGATGAAAATAACACAGGGAAAATTTCTTTGCGTTCGTTGCGCCGTGTGGCAAGGGAACTTGGAGAAAACATGACCGACGAAGAGCTGCAGGCCATGATTGATGAATTTGATACGGATCAGGATGGAGAGATTAACCTGGACGAATTTCTCGCCATCATGTTAGAGGATGAAGATTACTAAACTCCCCACCACCGGCCGTGTGCATGGGGAAGAGGCACGAATAGACAAGCGAAACTGCATATGGTACAAATTACTCTGCTGAATTCCTCCACTCTCTTTTGAGGCAGCACGAGGAAAGCGTTGAACACGCAAATAATATCTCTCTGTGGGGTCACATATTTGTGTGCAGCTTATCTTTTACATGGACGTTTGTCTAATGAGGCTAACTCTACCTTTTTTTTTTTTTTTAGGTTTTTAGGGGTATATATATATATATATATATATT
>NW_021705765.1:39346-45814 GCF_003719475.1 Trypanosoma rangeli
TTTAATTATATATATATATATATATATTCCAACTTCGTCCTGTCTTTAACTTCTTGGGGGGTGCAACATATATGAATTCAGGGAATATTTTGGAGGGTGCAGAAAAGGATTCAATTGTATAATGGAGTTGGAGAGGACAGAACACAAACCCCGCTCCGTGCTCTCTATTCTGCGCAACGTATTGGGAACTCATGATAAGGAGTGTGGAGTCAGCTGCGGCATACAAAGCGATCCGATTCCTGGAAAGTTTCGAAAAAGAGCATCCTACCCCTCCAGGGCAGGTCCGGTTTGCTGCATATCGACCGATGGCATGTTTTCTTTGCATGGAAATATAGTGACTGTAAATGATGCAGAAGAAATTTCCATCAATGTTACTGGTGCATCGAGTAGTTTGCCATGTGGCCATTTCAATCTCACCCGTATGTCGATTCCCAGGTTTGCCGCACCAAGCAGTGGACTGTCTTTAGGAAAAAGACAATTGGGCACTACTGATGAAGGCGGGAGTGCGGCATATGTGGTCCGTGGCCGGGCCTTAAAGATGACTATCAAGGGGGAAAAGATGCTTCACATGGAGAGCTGGTTGAGTGAGCAGCGCATGGTTGGAGCGGGGAACAGTTAACGTACTGATCCTGACCATAATCCACACTGGAGCAGTGATAGGAACCTCGTCGAGGACAGTAATGGGACTGAGACGTGGAAGAGAGATAGAGGCGTTTGCTCCTGCCTCTAGGCTCAGCTTTTAATTGTTCTTATGTGTGCACGGAGGCGATGCAGATGAACGAGTAGTGCAAGGAGTCCTTTTGCCCGCACTGCGGGTGTGCGCGTCTGCGCGTGTGTTGTGCCTACAACGCTCGTAATTGCAGCATAGTTATGTATTGGGCACATTAGACGCGATGGGAAAATTACGGATATATATGTGACACCTTCGCGGCAAAAGGCAGCGCAAGACAAATAAAAAGAAATGAAATAGCAAACAACAAAGAAAAATTTCAGTGTCATGCGCTAATTCCTTGCTTGATGTTTTTTTTTGTTTTTGTTTTTTTATTTGGCCAAAACCACTTTTTTTTTGTGTGTGTTTTTTGTAGGAATGCTTTTGTGGTTTTTCTTCCGCGGCTCAGTGATTCTCTTGCGGAGAAGGTATCACTTATGCCAGAAAAGAGCTAAGAAGGTGAACGATGCCACCCAAGCAAACACATAACCAGAGGAACTTCTTAAAAATTTGAACTTAAAAGAACCGGCCCGAGGAGGGAGGAAATAAAATAAAATAAAATAACATAAAAAAAAACAGTGTGGTTCTGTCTAAAGCCCCATGGAGGTGAGGTAGTGGGCTGGGGGTAACTTGGGGCACACGAAGTTTCATCCGTGGCCACTACTCTTCTGTTTCCATTGGTCGCACTTTTTTTTTGTTTTTTGTTTCGTGTTCATTCATATTACGCGCGATGAAGATCTGGAATTGCTGTGGCTTTTCTGGACGTCTTTTTTTTTTTTTTGCAAGGTGCTATTGTCGCTCGTAGGTGTCCTGCAATTTCTCCATTTGTTTTTTGTTCTTTTCCCGTGAGTTGGCTGATCTTGTGTGCTTGAAAATAAGCCTCTCAATTTTCGTATTTTACCTCACTGGATGGGGGGGGCGTCGTGTGGGTAACCGCAAGAAACATCGTGCGCACCCCCGCGATGGAACTTGTACACCACGATCGTCAGTGGACTTTTTTGGTTTGCTTGTGTATGTGTATTTTTTCCTCTTTTTTTTTGTGCACGGGAATAGGTGCGTTTCCTCCTCTTCCTTTTCTTCCTTTTCTTCCATGCTTTTCGGTGTTGGCGTCTTACTACAGTCACGCATGTAACCACGGCTATATGCAGTGAGCTGGGGGTTTGAACCTGAATTATTATTATTATTTTTTTGTACGACTGTGTCAGCAATGGGGGCCACGTGCAAAAAAAAGAAAAAAGAATGAATTTTTTTTTCCTTTTTTTTTTTTGGATGGCATGTGCCTTCTTAATTACGCAGAGTTTTTGCCTACATTCATATGTATTTATGTATGATTGGTCCATGTACGTGGTGGGGGTTATGTAGGCTCACATTTAATGCAGTAACCGTGTGTCTATCGTGCGACATAAGCGTACAACAGTTACGGAGGTAGTGGTCTTATTGAAAATGGATCTAATAAAGGAAGAGGGAAGATAGAACGCCGACATACACGTGACGTCGCACAAATGAGTACCTGCATTGACAGTTACGTAGATGTGGCGTATAAAAAAAAACAAAAGAGAGAGAGAGAGAGAGAGAGAGAGAGACATGAACGGCAAAGGTGAGTTTTTTATTGGGCAAGGTGGGAAACATTGTGTGCTTCCGTTTTACAGGAGCGTATATCTATCTATCTATCTATATATATATATATATGGTCTTCAGAGTGTTTAACCTCTTTGTTTTTGTTTTTTTTTGTGTTTTTTTTATTTGTTTCATGTTTATTTTGTTTACTTTGTAAGATTCGCAAATGTGTGTTGAATCTGCGGTGTTTCTGTTCTTGCAGGTTTTTTATTTGTTTTCTACTCCCCTTAACATTTTTACCTTCAACAAAAAATGGGGGAAAAAAAGGAATATTTTTTGGGTGAGACATTCCCTTCCTTACACACAGACTCAGCACCTTGTTTTTGTTGTTTGGGTTTTCTTGTTTTGTACTACTGCTTTCACGCAGAATTTAACTCTGCGCCTTTGTGTTGTTTTGGGATGTGCCGCAGCAGTCGGTAACCATGCAGTTAAATGAAACTACTGCCAACAAGCTGCTTTGCCCCACACGAAGACTAAGGAAATGTGGGGATGTACATCTGCTTATGTGAGTGTGTCCGTCTGTAAGGAACGTCTGGTGTGCAGTCTGCAACTGCTGTCAAGTCTATCCTCAGTGTGCTGTAGTGCCTAATTATTATTATTATATCTTTTGTTTTCCTTCTATAACTTTACATGGGCTCTGCTTTGGCTGCTACTTGCTCTGCTGCCATGTGTGCTGGCGGCAGAGGGCGACAGGCGCCGAAATATTGTGGAAACGAAGCGGACACATTGACGCTGTACGGAGATAATTGATGGAGGGAGATCAGGAGGTGCGGGGAGCAAGAGAGGAGCACACGTTTGATGACCACGAAGCGGCGTTTCTCACTCCGCGGCTGTCCATTTTTTCTGGTGACACTCAAACTTACACGGCGCCGCAGGGGGATTACAGTGGGGGCCATGATGCACACAAAGAGGAGCCAATGAATCTCTTTCTTGACACGGAGGAACTGCAGGATACAGCTGAAGATAATGCCATGCTGTTCCGTGAGCACATGAATGGCGAAGGGGAAACAATACGCATGCAGCAGGGGGGACAACAGGAACTGAATGCGACAGAAGACGGCGATTCCGCCCTTGACGCTGGTGTTTTCTTTGTAGGTCAAGACGACAACGATGCGGATAGCGTTGATGTGGACAGTGAAGGAGAGATAAATGTGGAGACGGACGAGACTGCGCTTGATCCAGAGCGGTTGCCGTATGATGATGTGGATGATGATGATGATGATGATGGCGGCAATGCCGCTCCGCAGAAAATGGTTAGGGTCACCTTCCCCTTGCCGCGTGTGCGAGAACTGCTGAAGTTTCACAGTGACTTCTCCATTGTGGCAAAAGACGCGGCCGTGGTAGCTGGGGAGGCGGTGGTGTTGATGCTGCAGGACTTGACACGTCTGGCGGCGGCGGAGGCAGAGCGGCACAGACGAAAGAGAGTCACGTACGCGGATATAGCTCGTGTGGTACATTACTTTGACCGTTACTCCTTTTTGGCGGACGCCGTTCCATCTGCGCAGGAAGTTGCGAGTGTCGCAAAGACAGTAACCGTCGGTCCTGCCAACTCTTCCCTGCTCGAAACACCGGCTAGCTGCAACGTTGCTCGGGAGGGGGCGGTGCGACCAATGCTGAGGGCAACGGGAAGTGGGGGCGGTGGCGCAGGTATGCGACAGACGAAACTTCGCTTCTGACACTGTTTGGACGTCTATTTTTTTTTTTTTCTGCTCACCCTCGCTTTTTTCTCTTTCAGTTCCTTTGCTGCTTCCCAATCCTGCATGCTGCTATTGACTTTTATTGCCGTTGCTATGTGTGTGTTTTTGTGGATGCGCCCTGATTGCTGACCTCCTACTCTCTTGAGGTCGTGTGCTGAGAGTGGGTCTCACAGTCCGTCCGCACCATACCCCAGTTAGCGCAAGAAAAGGACGTGGCACGCCTCCTTTCAAGACGAAAAACAGAAATTAAATAGCAGCAGCAAAAACTGCGGGACGACATCAAAACCAAAAACAAAACAAGACTCGCACACACAAACCTACCAAACAAAAGGTATATATATATATATATATATATATATGAACACCTCTTCTACTCCGCACCAAGAGCGGGATCGTCCGCCGCATTTGATGTCAGATGAGGAGTTGCGGCAGGAGTACGTGCAGCTCTGCAGGATGAATGCCTCCCTGAACGAGGAGTCTGCCTCTCTTCAGTCGGAAATAAGCGCCATTTATGAGGAGTCCGTTCGTTTTCAACAGAGTACGGAGGTCGAGGAGGATAAGGTAGCGAATCAGTTGCTCCGTCGTCTTCAGTCCGAGGAGCAGCAAAAACGCCGGCTTCTTGACCTTATTCGCCGTGAGGAATCCTCTCGCGAGCAAATCATGAAACAAATTTCCCAAATTAGGACCGAAAAAACAGACTTGGCGGGACAGATGGGTCAACAGGAGTCATTGATGCTTCAGCTGCAGAAAAAGTTGATGGAAGTGGTGACGAAAACAAATGAAGTGAAACGTGAACTGCTGAAGGAACGTCGTAGATACTTGGAAGTGCTCTCCACGCAATTGAATTACCTTAAGGAAGGGTCTCTCAATGAAAAGAACGAGGAACAAAGGCCCAAGGTTGGCGAAAACGCAACCTCAAACGAACTGGAACCAATGGAAACAGCCTCACTGAAGGCTGACGATAAAATAATTGGTGTTACTACTGCCTCTGCTGCGTTTGATGCTGCTTCAACTGACACGAATGTGGCTATCAATCATCTGGAGAAGCAGCTCAATCGGCTTCTTTGCGAGCATGCTGCTGCGGTTCAGGTATCGACAATAAATGAAATGCTTTGTGCAGAACTTGCAAAAAAACTGGGCACCATTCAGCAAGCGGCTTTCTTAGATCTTGAGCGAGCATCCAAACTGGAAGAAGAACTCAAGGCAACCAAATCACGCGTAGCAGTACTGGAACACCATGCATCTCATAGGGACGGCTCGGTCATTTCAGAGGACAGCTCCGGTCTGCCCACACCGACGCTGAGTTGCGTTAATAACAAATCATTGCGTGATCGTACAGTAGAAGTCCTGTCGTCGCGTCAGTGCGAGCCAAGTAGCAGTATTCAAGCCTCACTAGATGAATCTGAGACGGGGGACGGTGCGCCCTCTTCTTCATGAAGGTTTTTCCACTTATTTTGCCTTTTCATTGTCTCCAGAACGAGCTTCGTTTGCTTTATATGTCTGCGTGAGAACGAAAATTAGAGAGAGGACAAGAGAGAGGGGACAGAGTGGGTTAACGGGACGGGGAAAAGTGTTACTGGACCAAAATGCATAGAAGAGGGGTGAGGAAATAGTCACGTCGTTACGACACAAGCAAAACAACGAAAAGGGAAGACAACATGGAGGCAGGAGTACCCTACTTGGAAAGTTTGT
The DNA here is from genome assembly GCF_003719475.1 of Trypanosoma rangeli. Lineage (NCBI taxonomy): Eukaryota > Euglenozoa > Kinetoplastea > Trypanosomatida > Trypanosomatidae > Trypanosoma > Trypanosoma rangeli. The sequence goes on from NW_021705765.1 coordinate 45,062, forward strand.
TTTTTTTTTTAGTTGTTGTCATTCTGCAAATGTTGTCCTTTTTTTTCGTGTTTTTTTTTTCCATGGTTATTTCTCCTTGCTTTTCCCTTTTTTTTTTGCTTTATATTTTCGTTCGCATTGTGAGCGAGAGTCGCTGTGTGAGACTGTGGTTTCCGCTTCTTTCCACGCCTTTTTGTTGCATTTGGATCCTTTTTACGTGAATCAATAAAAATATTTATTTAGTTTTTTTTTCTTTTTTTTTCCTCTTATCCCGCTTTTGCGGTTGGCACGTCAATTTTTATCTGCGGGCAATGGGCGGCTTGCCCGTGGTTCTCTGCGTATGGGTGAGTGCCATAGTTTTTTCCGTCGGGTGATTTGCACTTCTCCCCATTGATTTTGTGTTGGTTTTTGTGTCTTTTTGACTTGCTGAGGCGTGTGTGTGTGGAAGGGAGGGGAGTATTCTGATGAATCCCTCGCGGCTCGTTCTTTCCCAGCACCTCGTTCTGCTCGTGGAGAGGCAGTCGAAGCGAATGTAAGCAGCAAAAACACGTACTTTAAAGAAAAAAAAACGCACAAAGTAGAGGCTGCGGGTGAGAAAAGCATAAATAATAACAACAACCTTATGTGCGAATTGTACTTGGACTTATTGAACTTCCCTCCCCTCCCCTTTTTTAAATTTTCTTTCCAACCACTTTTTCTTTTTTGTGTTTTTCTTGTTCACTGAATGTTTTTCTAACGCCTAACGACGAACTACTGCAGCAACTATTCATGTAA
>NW_021705765.1:45839-60107 GCF_003719475.1 Trypanosoma rangeli
GTGTTTTCTTGTTCACTGAATGTTTTTCTAACGCCTAACGACGAACTACTGCAGCAACTATTCATGTATATATATATATATATATATATATATATATATTGGCAGGAAGGAAGTAAGGTGAGGTAAATATGGAACATCCCATCATTAAGCGCCGGACACCCCCCGTACACGAAGAGCAAGGTGAGGGTTTATTCTTCAAGCAGAAATGGAGGACGGCTTCTCCCCTTTCTTCAGCAGTTCCCTTCTTCTCGTGGGAAATTCTTCAAATTGTGTTGATTCACTGCATTGCTGGCGTTTTTTTTGGATACAATATTGGTTTTGTTGGACCGTATTACACCTTTGTTAGGATTCGTCATGACTGTTCTCTTAACACGGGGGATAATGCATGCGCTAGCTTTAATTTTGGTCAATGTGTCTGGCATAATGGGAACTGTGAGTTTGCTAAATCAGCTTGCACAGATTTGATGCAGGCAGAATGCAATTCTGGTGTTCCTCAGAAGCAGATTCAATGTCATTGGAACTTAAAAGTAGGTGAATGTGAACCATTGGTTGGATACACCGCTGCAGAAAGCGGAGTTTTTGCCGCTAGCATGATTGTAGGTGGCTGCCTTGGTTCACTTGGTGCTGGATTTTTGCTTACTGCAGCAGGACGAACAAGGACGTTTTTGATTTATGGTATTGTAGCCTGCCTGACGGCTGTTATTACGCATGTATCCACGTACACGGAACAGTATCTCATGGTTATTATTGGTCGTGTACTGGCAGGTGTTGTCTCTGGGATTCTTTGTGTTGCCTCACCCATGTACGTGGAGGAGATAACACCGGTGTGCCATCGACAACTCGTTGGCGTGTTCTTTCAGGTTGCATGTACGTTTGGTATTCTTCTAGCAGCCGCCGCAGGCTTAGTCTTAAACCCAGGGGATTTTTCGACAGATGTTCATATGCAAGCACGTCACCAAGGATTATGCGTACTGAACAGCCTCTTTAGTGGGTTGCTAGTGATTGTGGGTCTCTTGATGCGAGAAAGTCCTACCTGGGTGGAGCAGATGATTCAACAGAGAGGAGTAAGGGAGGAAAGGAATTCTATCGGTGCTTCGCTAAGAGGCAAGGTTGAGGATACAGATGAGGCTTGGGAAGGAACAAATGAAGCTAACACTGTACGACCTTCTTGGAGTGTCTTGGCTCAAATTGTTTTTGCTGCGTTTATGCTGTGCATTGCCCAACAGATGACAGGAATTAATGCAATCATGAACTATGCCCCTACAATTACAGGTGCTTTGGGCTTTGCACCTCTTGCTGGTAACGTTCTTGTTATGGCGTGGAATTTTTTGTCTGTTCTCGTATCTATACCACTATCCTTTAAATACCGAGCAGATCACACGTTTAACATTGCACTGTGTTTTGCCTCAGCTTCGTGTTTACTGACAGGCATAACGCTCCTTCCAGCTGTTGGTGCATCCGTCACGGTAAAGCGGTTGCTCTCAGGTTTTGGGATTGCCCTATTCATTTTATGCTTTGAGGTCGGGATGGGAAGTTTTTTTTGGACTCTTTCTCAGGGCATTTTTCCGCCGTCATTTCGTGCACGAGGATCAAGCCTAACTGTACTTTTTCAATTTGTTTTGAATGCTCTCATGAATCTTGGTTTCCCTGTAGCAGTGGAGAAGATCTCAGGTGGACCGTCTGGCGACCAGGAGAAAGGCATGGGCGTTGTCTTCATAGTATTTGGGGGAATGGGTTTTGCTTCCGCAGCGTGCCTTTTGAAGTATTTGCGTTTGTGGGATTTGGAGTAGATTTTTGTGTCCACAACGCCTTATTTCGTTATTAGTGTTATTTTTGCTTTTTTTTTTTGTATGGGCACATTTTTGTCGTTATTATTTTTCTTTGTTGTTGTTGGTTGTGACAAGTGGAGAACCCTGCTTGCTGCTCCATTGCGATGGGCCGCACATACACAAAGATTTCAAAAACAGAAAAAAATGCACAACGAAAGCGGGGGGATTTATGAAAGAATGAAGTGTGAGTCTCTCTCTATGGGAGTATTTTTTTCGATTTTGTATTTTTGTTTTGCTGCTGCTGTTCTTTCGCGCATGCGCGCCGAACCGCCTACTGCGCTTTACTATTTCTTGTGTTTGTTGCTTTTTTTTTCTTTTGTGTGTGTATGTGTGTGCTTTCTGGTCCTGCCGTGGCCGGCCGTTTTAACCCAACAACACACGAAGCGAAGGAACGAAGCAGGATATTTCTCTTATAAATATTACACACACAGAGGGAGCGATCCGCCAACCCCCACAGAACTTTAAGGGAACCATTCGCAGAAGGGGATGCGCGAGGTTGGAGCGGGAGAGTGTAATGAGCACGAGCGAGACCAACAGAGAATGGGGGAGCAGCAGCAGTCCCCATTTTGTTTTTCTGTGAAGTTTGATGCCGATCCAGCAGAGGTTGGTGATAGTGTGTTTCGTGGTGCCCACACATTTCGATCGCCCGCGGAAGTTCTTGTGCCGCTGCGGATGCCGCTTAAAGCGGCTGCTGTGAGCGACTTATTATCAAGCTTTCTGTTTCGCACACTTTGTCGCTTCCCACACCTTTCGACCCGTACCGTTGAGGCCTTTTTCATTAGTGCCGAGGGGAATTATGTGACGCCACGTGCGGGCTTGGGCCGTCCGCATTTGTTGCGCCTAGATGCGTGCATGAACAGGGATGACAAACTGGACAACTTCTTCACGCCTGTAACAACGCATGGTCGAAATGTCTATGAAGTCATTGCACACTGGGCCTCCCCAGATCTGAAGGATGCCACGTCCAATAGCACCTCTCTCGGGAAAATGAAGGCCGATGAAGATGGAGAAGCGTCGTCCCTCGACGCAGACTTAGTTAATGCGCTTCCAGTACCTGTTATTTACCCTTTTGCAAGTCGTTGCACATATGCAAAATTACCGCCACGTGAAGCATCGCCTGAGGTCAACGAGTGCTCTTCGACCGACAGATTGGAGGCACCCCTCCCAGCAGTTTTTGTCGTTCTTGAGAAGAGAGAAGCCGCACGGAAGGTGCGAAGTGTCCTGGAAGGCGAGGAGGGTGGGGCTCGAGATTCAATTCTTGGGGACGAGCGGCGCGACCGCGCTATGATTGCGGAAATGGAAGACGAGGGTCGACAACAGGCTCTTGCAGTTCTTCGCCTGATGGGCGTTGATGTGCCGGAATGCGGCGCCAAACACACAGCATCACCCGCGCCAAAGCAACGCCGCTTTCTGGATACGGAGCCGCTTGCTTCATTTCCCAGTTCAGTGTATATGAAGAAATTGGCACAACGTGCCGAAGAAACAGCGTGGCTCTCTTACATTTTTGCAAAGGGGCCAGTGTCTGGCCCGGCTCTTGCCGCTGCCAAGGGAAAAAAAAACTTGGGAACATGTCCTCAACCAGACGGTGTGAACTCAGCGGGGGTTAAAGGAGACATTCAAGTCACTATTGAAGCTTCCGAGACCTGGCAAAAACTCATCCAGCACTACGCTGATGTGCGCTGTGATTTGTTATTGTGGGAACGTCAGTCATTTCGCTCCCTCACGACAGAAATGCGTAATATTTTGGAGAAACAAAAGCAACTGGATGCGGAAATTGTGAGAAGGGCGTTTTTGGACGAGATGGATAGGGCCTCAGTTCTCGAGTTTGGCAGCTACGTACATCACTATGACCAGGGTTGTCTGTGTGAGGAGCTTAGTGGCACTCCTGACACGACGGCAAATTGTATTTCCGATGCAAGCAAGGACGCAAACAGTGAGACCTCCTCCACTATTATGCGATACCTCAAGTCTCCTCAGTCCCCAGTGATGCAGGAGGGCGCTGTAACGATCACAGCCGCCACCAGAGACACTTCAGCAAAGGATTCTGCATCTCCCCCCATGCCCGTACCAAGATCAACCTCTTCTCGTTCTATGTTGGCAGAGGATGCGTATTTTTGTGAGGCACTAGAACGCAGTAAAGCGTGCGCCAAAGCTGCATTGGACACCATTGCTCTTATTGACATGCGGTATTACGAACCTGTATCATTTAAACTTGCGAAGCATCGACTTTCTTTCGATGAGAAGGAAGCGAGAGATGTGTTTATCGCAGAGGAGGGGGAGGGCTGGAAGAAGCTTTTGCTGTGTTTTCAGCAAGGCGAAGTGGAGTTAGAAACCAATGCTTATCTTGCCCTTCAGCGAGTGTTTGAGCCTGTCAATACGGCGGAAGAGGAGGCTAGAACAGCTCTTGATGTGCAACAACAGCGGCACATGACGCTGCTGCTTTCCTTGTGTCACCTTGGCATGAGGCGATTGGAGATGATTTAACAGTGGATGTACAGTCAATTGTATTATTTTTCATGTTGGTTTCATTTTATTGTATGGTTGCTAATTGTTCAACGACTTGTCGTGAACTGAGGAAGTGTGATGCGTGCACGTATCATGTTGATTATTTTGAGCCATATGTGTGTGTATTTTGTCTTTACTCGTTACGACATTTCTTCTTTTTTTGTTATTGTTTTCCTTCCGTGTTCAGTCTCTTCCTTTCTTGTGTGTTTTGCGTACTTGGGGTTCGGGAAGAAGAGGGAGGACCACGCGTATATATCTGTCCAGGAGAAACAAATGCACTACGAACCGCATCCTCTCACCTTCCCCCACCCCACTAGCACCGCATGGGTACGTATGCACACAGCTGCTCCTTTTTATATATAATATATATTTCTCCACCCATTTTTCTTCGAGAGGGAGGGGGAGAGAGAAAAGGGAGAGCGGGACGATTAAAATAAAGAATAACATTAACAAAGCGTTGAAACACTAGCGTACGTAAGATCCCAGATACTTTTCCCTCCGTTTTCTTTTACTTCTCTCCTAATTGCTGTCCGCCGTTGTGGGTATCCGTAGGTGTGGGTACATGTATTTATTGGTAAATTTTTGGTGTTGATGAGAAGGGGTGAATTTATAGCTTTGGCGTTGCGACGCCCTGTTGAACGTGGATTGGTACCGCCACCGCACGGTTGCAAGGGTTTCTGCTGCGCCAGATTTTCTGGTCCCGAGCCACAACGTCTTCATGTAACGTGTGGGGGACTGAGAGGATTTATGCCGTGGAAATCTTCACCTCATGGGAGTTGCTTCTGCACTGCGCTTTCCTCTTTTAGAGTTTTTATTCACTCGCCAGATAAGACAAATATGACTTCCCCTGCAGAATTCATTGAGCGCCTCCAACGTGTTGTTGGCTTGGATGAGAAGAACTCCAAGGACCTGTCCACGAAGCCAGAACGCGTGCAGGACCTTCTTGGTTTTTTTGCGAGCCAAAATATGACACCGGAGTCCCCCCGTGAGCAAAAGGTGATGCTTTTTAACGTGTGGACCAAAGTTAAACTCCCAAAGCACCGTGCTCTTGTCGCCGAATATGTGAAACAAAACAAGTTGGACTCCACACAAAAGGTGGATGCTGCAGTACGGGTGGTGAATGCCATGACAGAAGATACTCCTTTTGATGCAGCCGCATTTGAAAAGGACTGTGGTGTGGGTGTGGCAGTCTCGCACGATGAAATCTTGTCTCGGGTGAAGGCAGCCTTGGCGGATGAAGACCCCAAGGCGTTAAAAGTGTCATGGATGAAAAATCCTAACATGCTGCTTGGCAGGATGAAACAGATATCGGGTTTACAGTGGGCAGACTTCATCGTAGTGAAGACCGTTCTTGAGGAGTTGGTGCCACCCATGATTAAAGATGTTGTCGTTGATGAGGCGGGGCCCAAGACAAAGGAGAAGGCTCCTACCCAGGCTTCAAAAAAGAGTGACGAAACTGCAGCAACGAACAAGTGCCCACGCAGTGCAGATTGGAAAAGTGTTGTGGATCTGCGTTCACTTACTCGCATTGGTGATTTGCCTTCGGTGCAGGAGGGTACCCAGGTTCAGATTGTTGGTTGGGCACACCGTGTTCGTCACCAGTCGCGCATCTCATTTGTGGTGCTCCGGGATGGATCTGGGTATATTCAAGCCGTCTTCGATGGTGAGACGGAGCCATTCCATCGTGAAACCTCCTTGGCAATTCGTGGCAGAGTGAAGCGTGAGCCCAAGGCCCAAGCCGAATTGCAGCCCCCATATGAGCTTCTTGTGGATGAATATGCCATTATTGGTAACTCCGACGGTAGTATTGAAAATATTATTACCGCTGAGAGTTCCTCTGATAAGCTGCTAGATGACCGTCATTTGGTGCTTCGTGGAACCTACGGTTCAACAACCTTAAAAGTTCGTCATGAGGTCATCCGGGCTTTTCGGGAGTATTTTTGGTCCACAAACGCGTACGAAGTAACTCCACCAACTCTTGTAAACGCGGAATGTGAGGGAGGTTCTACCCTCTTTGATGTCATCTACTATGGCAAAACTGCTCACCTTACACAGTCGTCCCAGTTATATCTTGAAACCTGTACGGCTTCCTTGGGCGATGTCTATTGCATCCTTCCCAGCTATCGAGCGGAAAAGTCCAAGACGCGACGCCACCTAAGTGAATATTCACATCTTGAAGTTGAATACAGCGTTTGTGATTTTGATATTTTCCTTTCAAGGCTGGAAGATATGATTGTGGAGGCATTTAACCGAACAATTGAGCGTGTGGGACATTTGGTTGCCTTCATGAATCCAGGGGAATTGGTGAGTCCAGAGGCAAACCCTCATGACCCGAAGAGCTGGAGGTTTGCTCCGAAAAAACCGTTTAGGCGTCTTAAGTACGGTGATGCCATTAAGTTTTGTAACGACAACGGCATTTTGAACTCAGAGACAAACGCTCCGTTTCAGTTTGGTGAGGATATCACGGATCAACCAGAGCGAGCTATGGTGGCGTTGCTAGGTGAGATGGTGTTCATGACGCATTTTCCTGCAGTAATGAAGTCATTTTATATGGCTCGAGACCCCGAGGATCCCACCTTGACGGAGTCTGTTGACGTGTTGGCGCCTGGAATTGGCGAAATTGTCGGCGGCTCCATGCGTATGTGGAATCACGAAGAGCTGATCGAGGCGTACAAAGGTAAGAACCTCGACCCCAGTGTGTATTATTGGTACACGGATCAGCGTAAGTACGGTTCCACCCCCCACGGCGGATTTGGTTTGGGGTTGGAGCGTTTCTTGGTGTGGCTTCTGAACCTGGACTCGGTGAGGGAGGCATGTCTGTACCCGCGTTATATGGGAAGATGCGAGCCGTAATGAGGAAGAAGAAGAGCAAAGCAACAAGTCGTTTTTAGGAATGTTAGTAGTATCCGTAATTTGTCTAGGCAGGCATACGCAAAAGAAACGAAAAGAAGAAAGAAGGAGAAAAAATAAATAAATAAAGAGGAAAACGAACCTGTAATTCAAGGGGGAAGTTCGTTTGATTTACAATAAGGTGAGAAGGTTTGGCGCACAACTTCTTTTAGAATGAATCTCATTGGGGTAACTTTAAAAAGAAACACAACATGGATGATTACATTCATTTGATGCGAATATAAATAAAGGGAAATTTAACCATCCGTTGATATACGCATATATATAATATATATATATATATATTTTTTTATCTCTCATCTGTTAGTGTTTGTCTATGCCGAGGGGAAGTTCATTTTTAATACGGCGTGTGCCCGGCGATGCGGGCAGAGGGTGGAGTGGCAGAGATTTCTGCCTCTACCCTGCAAAGGCATTTATTTGTTGTTTTTCTATGCGTTGCTTACTTTTTTTTGTTTTTGTTTTTTTGTTTGGGTTGTCGGTTTTATTTATATAGAATTGTAGCGTTACTTGTTTATGGTTTCTGCGTGTGTACTGCCGCTGCATTATTTTTAGGCACAACGCACGCGCAAACCGCCTTCTCCCCGCCCCATCCGCAGAAGGCTAAAGCGAGGGGGGGGGGGGGAAAAGAGGGAAGAATCGTGGGGCGGAACGAGTGGGACTCCGTTTGAGTGCGTATTTAAGGGGAAATGATACACTTTATTTTTTTGCAGAACCGGATGGGCAAAACAAGACTTGCCAAGTTTTATGTTCCATACGACGACGCCGAACGGGAGCGGATGAAGCGGGATGTGCATGCCCTCATCAATAGCCGCGATGCCCGCTTGTCTAATTTTGCCTCCTACGGCTCGCTGCAACTTGTCTATCGTCGTTATGCCGGACTTTTTTTCTGTTTCGGCATTGAGAAGGACGACAATGACCTGCTTTACTTGGAGTTTATCCACTTGATGGTAGAGGTGCTGGATATGTTTTTCAAAAACGTGTGTGAGCTGGATCTTGTGTTTAACTTTCACAAGGTCTTTCTCATCATAGACGAGATGATTCTGGCGGGGGAGGTTGAGGAGGTTTCGCGCGCCGTCATCATGGATCGTCTCAAGAAGCTGGATATCACGAACACGTGAACGTGCAAGAAACGATTGTTGGCCCGCGTGCGGACTTTGCTGACTGCTTGGTTGGGGATGACGACACCAGTCACAGGAGGCGAGGAACGACGGAATGAGATTGGAATGGCCGCAACTTTGGGTGTCAATAGTGCGAAGAGGGGCGAGAGGGACCACGAGGTTGCATACTCCAGATGGAAGAGAAAAGGAAAAAAAAACAGCAACAAAAAAACAAAACGCTTGATTATTATTATTATTTGTTTTGCCTTTTTATTTGCCTTCTTCCTTTTGTGCTGGACGGGAATGGAGTGGAGTGCGTGCATGCTCGTCGTGTAAATATTTATGGTTGGGTCATGCGGGACCCTTCGTAGTGTGCCCTTGGATGTCGTCTGTGCACCGCCACGCACTTCACACTCCCTCCCTCCGCTCACTCAATGGCATTTGATTGTCTTTGTGTCGTCTTGCATGTCTCGTCTTCGATTGACTCTTTACCCCATCGTCTTTGATGGACCCGAGACTGAGGCGTTACATGCGCCGCATTGCCCTCCTCACAACCGCATTGTTTCTTTTTTTTTTTTTTTCGATTTACTTCACTTTTACTTTCTTGTCTCATTTCCCTTTGTCTTCTTATAGGTTTCTTCTTAAGCAGTCGCTGGGTGTGTTTAGTCGTTGCTGCTACTGCTGTTGTTGTTCTCTTTATCTGCAATTGTTGCCCACGTCTCTTTTTGGTTTCGGCCATGTCCTTGTGGTATCAATTTATATTTCCCGCCGGCCTGCTGCTTCTCGCGCACAGCTTCTTCCTCGCACTGCGCATTCGTGAGCAGCTGCAGGAGCACCACCACGGCAGCAGTAGTGGCGTCATGGCCTCCGCATACTTCCCTGTATCATCCAGCACTGCTGGGGCCTTGGCACATATAAATGCGTCCACTATACCGATTTTTGTAGAGCTGATGATCGGCGTTGTCGTCGCCATTGTTGGCTTTGTGAAGCAGTCGAAATTTAAACGCGCGCGCATTATTGACAAGAACTGCCATCAGCGCTACGACGATGTAATTTTCACGGGGGTGGGGTTCATGCACTTCAACCATCGGGGGTCGGCGATGGGGAGTCGCTCGGGTGAGGCTGAAAACGGGGACGCTTCCACTTTAGCCTCCAAGAAGAAGATGTGAGGGGGTGGAGACAGAGATAGATAGAGAGAGCGAAATACGCACACACGCACACAAAGAGGGAGCGTGCATGCTATAAAAACAAACAAAAACAACATTGAACCCAATGTTGGGTAACGAGTCTTGAGGCGTTCGAATCTCTTTCTCTTTCTTGGCCTGCCTTTGTTTCTCTTTGGCTTTGCCATGATGCTGCCGTGTCGTGACTTCTCCAGTATTTTTGTTTTTGTGTGGCGAATGAACGTAAACAATTTGCATGTCAACGAATGAGTCATTGGGAGTCGTGGGCGAACGCAGAGTGCACGAATGTGTGCAGATGAATGGTGAACATGGACAGAAGGCAGAGGATGCGGGAATAACAGAGAAAGAGAAATGCAGAGTCGAAGGATTGAACAAGAAGAGAAAATGAGGGAAAAAAGTATTTGTTGTGTGCGCGAGTGTACGTGTGCTACCGAGGAGATAACACAAGTAATGCACTTCTTCGTAACCATGCACACAAACACGTATTTGTATCGTGTTGTTTTCTCAGTCATCCCATGAACAAAGAAGAGAGGTAAGGAAAGATGGGAGGAAGCAAAAAATGCTCCTTTTAATGAGAATAAACCGACAAGCAACAACAAAAACAACTTGAGGAGGGAAACGTCAGTGGTTGCTTATGTAATGAGGAGTGCACTTCGGCATCTGCTTTTTTAATAACAATGTGTTCCCTTGTCACCTTCTTGGAGCTTCAAAGGGAATAGGGCAGAAACTAGAGAAGGAAAAAGAGACGGGAAGTGGCGGGATCAAAGGGAATCACTTCACTGTGTTTGCGGCTGTTTCGTTATTGTAGCTTCAGCCCTGATCTCCTTTCTTAATATACGTACAGACACGTGATTTTGGCACTCTTAGTCAATTGTTATAAATGCTGCGCCGAACGTCGTTGGTGTTCTCTGTGCTTCACCAAACACTGCCATTGTTGGGTAGCAAAGGTGGAACCCCAAAGCGGAAGAAGAACCCAATGCAGTTGCGCCGCAAGGTGTACGGTCTGCACTTCAAGGAGAAGTACCTTAAGTTGGAGGAGTGGTACTACTGTCCACTTTGTGCTGAACCAAAAAAGCAGGGAGAGTGGTGTCGCCGTGAGGATTGCCGTCAAATCAAACCGTAGTCCGCAAGAGCTGCAGGAAAGCAAGAAGGAAAGAGAACTCTGGGTGGGTGGGTGGATGTTGGAGCGCGGGAATTGAAAAGAACTCTGAAGAATTTCATTTGCGCGCTATTGAAGAGGTGAGTCAAAGTGGCTACAAACCATATTTTTTTTTGTTTTTTTTGTTGTTGTTCCGCAAATCGTCGATGTGGTCTCTTTCCGCGGGTTGCCATGCTGTTGTTTTTACTGCTCCGTTTTATTCTACATGGTGTTGTTACCTATTTGACGGTGTTTATGCATGCAGGTGTGTCTTTGTTTCACGTGCCGAAGAGGGAATGGATGTGATCTTTGCCGGCTGCACAAGGGCACCGGCTGCTAAACGCTTTACCGTTCCTGCCAAAGTGAACGCTTGTCCACATGCAAGAGATCTGACAGAAGGAGAACGAGGATCAGCAGGAAGAGGAAAGGACGATATGAGTGATATGGTGGTACCAGAGTCATTGGTAAGGAGCATACAACGATGCATCGAGTATGGGAAGAACGCTGTACAAGTGGAGAGGATCGAACAGGCGGCGACTAGCTCAACGGATTGTACGCGACGGTTGGCGGCGTTGCAGTCGTCACTTTCTATCCTGTGCCATATAGCTGCGATGGATAAGTCCTACCACTTTATTCCCAGTAATCGAACGTTAGGCCCGACGTCATCTGGCTTCAGAAAAACCAGCTCAAACAAAAACAAGGTTCAAAACATGAAGATGCTTTCAAGTCCATTTCTTTCTCTATCAGATATTTACACCACTGTACGGGCGCTAAAGTTGGAGTATGAGGATGTGCTGAAGCAGCAAAGGACTGATGGGGTGAAACTGCCTATTAGTGTGCAGGCAGTCGCAGCCTCTATTTCGACCACTGAAGCTCGTGTGGATGCCTCACTAGCGTTACTAGAGTTTACTCTAGTGCAGATGCTTCTTAACTTCGATCGGGCCCGTGATATTTCGCCCGCGTACGTTGGTGACATTCTGCGAGCAATACCGAAGATTTTTGCGACAGAAAAAAGACCTCTTACAGTTCTTATGAAAGATGATGGCAAAACTAGCCAACAGAAGCGTTTTCGTGACGAGAATGACTCTGGCGATGTTAGTCATGCGGCAACTTCAATTGTTCTTAGGGCATTGCAATCTCTAAAAAGTAAAGATTGCCTTCGAATCTTGAGTCCCATTTTACGGGGCAATGACGCTCGGATGACTGACAGTCCACTATCAGTGTCATTTGAGGGGATGATGAATAAAGCACTGAATGGCGCATACCAATGGCGTGGTCTATACGGCGCAATGCATGACATGAAATTGCTTCTGTACTGGTTATATGCCACAGTTCCTGCTGATCAGGAGAAGCATCTCACATCCTCTTGGCTTCATTTTGAGCATTCAATAAGAGAGCAGTATGGTCTTTTTTTACGCAAGACTAGACTATGTGGAGAGGTGCCAGGTCCGCTCTTGGTAGAGGAAACCATGTTTGACGTGAATCCGTTTCCCACGGAGACTGAAGCCGCATCCTACACTGATACACAGTTAAAAACGTTGAAACTGCTTGATTTGCTTCGTGAAGTGGATACCAATAAGTGGTTTGAGTACCCAGTGTTCGATATGGCTAACATTGAGTTGAACAGCATAGAAAAGTGGGTACGAGGCTCGTCTTTTGGTATGAAAACCAACCGTGATGCTTTTCTGGCTTTACGCGATGTGTTGGAGCAGATGGTGGATAACTGCGTGCTTAGCTACGGACCAACCAGCCCCTTTAGTCAGGTCATCACCTCGATGAGGCAGCGTTTGGTTGATGCGGCGCGTGAGGTGAAACTGTTGTGATTGCAGGTTGCGATGAGAGCAGGAGGGTGGATGGGGATGGGCAGACGGAGAAGGAGACGCACTTTTTGGGGGAATAAACTCCAAGCCCATCCCCATTGCTTGAGCAAAAAAGGTGATACGCATAAAATGACGGCGTGCAAGCCAACCGAAAACGCAACACAAATAAATCCGCGAAGTGGGAGCAGGAGCGGAAAAAAATATAGAAGGCAGACAAATGACAGTAACGAGACAAGAATAAGTTTCTGGTGGTAATATTTATTTTTATTTTTATTTTTATTTTTGCTCTGGGCAAGGTGTGGGGAAGCAGGTGTAATTACATAGCCAAGGCCGAGGAGCATATACAAAGGGGTAAGCAGAAGCAGCAGGAGGAAGGAAAAACTATAAAAAAAAAGACCGAGATATACTCGTTGAAAATTAGTTGAAGCAGGCAAAGGAGTACCGAAAAAAGGAGGAAATAACTCAAGAAGACAGTGGAAAAGAGAGTGGGATATGCTCTCTGTGAAATTTCAACTGGATTCCGCCCTACAAGAGGCCTTTAAATCCTTTCGGGAGGCGAACACATCTCTTCGCGCCCTTGTGGTCACGCTGGATGACGAGGTATTGCGGCTTCATGACAAGGTTGATGAGGCAACTGCCAACATGGACGATGATCTTGCCAAAGTCAGAGATATTATTACAGCAGAGAAGTTGGAGGCCGCCTTTATTATCGTAAAGCTCAGTGAAGGAGAGTTTGCCCAGGTATTTTTATGTTCAGATAGCATAAAACCAAGGGTAAAAATGCTTTATGCGTCAGGTGCGGCTCATTTGTCAGACGCTTCCGGTTTAATGCATCTTGTAAAGGAGCACGTGAACAATGTGGGGGATATCACATTGTCTCTCTTCAAGAAGGAAACGTCTTCTGATCGTATGGATCTCATGACGGAAAAGGAAAAGCTCTACGCTACTATTGAAAAGATGGAACCCGCACCGATGCAGGTGGCAATGCCAGGCGTAGCAATGCCAATCACTGAAGAAGGGGTGAAGCTACTGAAGGAGCTGAACCGTGGTGCTCTAAATGCACTATCCTTTGTCGTTGACGCTGAAAAAATTTTGGTGGACAAAGCGCTTGAAGCCTCAGAAGATTCATCATCGTCATTGTCATCACTTCTAAGGGCTGTCAAAAGTCTTATTCCAGAGAATCACGCTCGTTTTGTTGTGCTTCGTTGTTCAGCAAATGAAACTGCAAAAATGCTAATGGTGTACATTTCTCCCCCAACATGCAAACCACGAGTGAGGATGACGTATGCCGCCTCCAAGTCATCCTTCATTTTGCAGGCAGAGCAACATGGAGTGACGTTTTTGCGGCGGTTGGAGGTGGGCAGTATGAGTGATTTGCAGGATGCTGTGGAAGACGCACTTAACGCGGACTTGGGCGACAATAGTGAGGAGCAGCCAAACCCACCAAATCCCACGGCCTAGAAGGGATCGCGAATGCTTCTTTAGGGAAGGAAACAAATACCTTGGCAGATGCACCTGAAGGTGGGGTCTGAAGGGAGTAGGAGCATTTATCGTGACCAACGCATCATAGCGGGCCTTTTTTGACCCCCTCCTGTGTATTACTATTACTATTATTATTATTTATGTTCTTCTTTTGCAGTTGCTATTCTAGGGCTGGGTGATCTAAAAAAAAAAAAAGAGTCTTTTATAGGTTTAATGTCTACATGATTGTCCTTCCCATCCGGCAACACGGCTGCATGCAATGTGACCCTTATATATATATATATATATATATATATATATATA